>NC_056743.1:185173742-185241242 GCF_019279795.1 Protopterus annectens
TTAAAGGTAGGAAGAAGGAAGGAGATGCTCCCATGCAAACCTCCTACCAAACGTTCCTAAACAGAAATATTTTCCAGTACTTTTGCTGAATACCACATGCATTCCATGTGTTTTTTCTTTGTTTAATGAAGCATTTTTTAGAAAGAAGCTAAATTTGCATGAGAGTTGCAAGTCCATACTGAAGTCAGACTTGCTTTGGGGTTCATAGGTGGTTATTAAGCTAATGACCACAAAGGCCTTTTTAATCCTAGCCATGCATCCCAAATCAATGACAAGTTCTGATACCCTTGATAAGTGTAAACCTGGCCCTGGGAGATGAACCATTTACAGGTTACCTGTTTACATTAGCGACATAGGTGCCAAACCAGGGATGAATTTCCGGTTTTCCATCCAATTGTCCAAGTTCTGTTTGAAGTGGCTTAGGGAGGAACTCTGCTTCACATGGATAGGGAGCCTGTTCCATAGACAAGGTAGTCTCTGGGATACATAACTATCTCTCCAGGAGGTCCTAGTTATATCACAGGCAAGGTTTAGGTCTTTAGAATGGGTAATTCTGGTACTGTTTGTATTGTGGATATGCAGGAGGTCCATCAGAGTAGGGTCTGACAATGCCAGGCATAGCTCTCTCCTCAAAAGCCTGTAGGAGACAAAGATCACAATTCCTTAATTTAATCCTGAACCAAATTAAGAAACATTTTTCAATTGTCTTTTAAAAGCTAGCAGATTCCTTTCACTGTCCTAAAAGGAAATGGATAGTAAATGGTTTGTTTACAAAAGTGCTAAAATACTGGAACTTAGCTGTCTTTGATGGATTTTATTATGCCTCTTTTCACTATTACTCACAGAACTATGTGCTCAATGCTAAGTAAAAAGCTATGTCAAAATGCCTTTACAAAACAGAATGGATTTCTCTGTGGATTTTTTAACATTAGAAGTACTAAATTTCGTGTGAGAAATGTTTTTTGTTGCTGAGACTGACTGAATAACTGACCTGTAGTATCATTGCAAAACTTGAAAATATTAAACAAAAATAAAATTGATGACAGATTTTGTGCCAGAGAGTTTCCTTCAACATAAGCTTAGGAACAGTGCATAAGAAAATCTGAAGAGCCTTCCATTTCCTATTCTTACAGATTAACAGTTCTCAATTATAAGTTCATAGGACAATGCTAGGCTATTGGTCCAGATGCCCTTATAAACCTAGCCAACAATTTCACCCAAGTTCCCACAAAGTCAGCACCTGTTTCCCTTGTCCAGCAAAGATATAGGTGGGATCCCAGGGTTGTATTTTCTGTTTCTCATCTGTCTTAGACAGCCAGTGAGGTACTGTGCTTGACATGGAGAATCACTCTATTCCAGAGATGGGGGAGTCTTTGGGACACAAATCTTGCCAACAAGTTCTATTAATGTCATAGACCAGGTTGAGGCCTTGCGTGTGGGTTATGTGCATGGAGTTTGACTTACGAATATACAGCAACTCCATCAAGGCTGGGTCTGAGACTGTCTTTTTTGCCAGACACAAGTCACGTCTGAGCAGTCTGTACGAGAGTGAGTAGAGGGACAGAGCTTTTACCCTATCTGTACAGTATAGGTGTTTGACACCTTGGATTTTCCTGGTCAAGAACCTCTGTGTTCTCTCCAGCTGCTGCATGTGCTTGGCAAGGAACATGCCAAAGGGGCATTGTAGTCGATAATGGGTCTGATAAGAGAGGAGTACAGGGGTGTTATGACCTCTTTTTCATGGATGAAATACCCATACTTATGAGGTGGGCTATGTAGAAAGCCTACTGTACAGTGGAGACAATATGGTGGTCAAAAGTCAGGTTGCTATCAACCTGGGTGCCCAGGTCCCTCGCAACTGATTACGTGCTTAGTACGTTATTATTCATGTGATAATTAGTGGGCATGCTATTATCTCCAAAGGGGATAAGGATGCATTTCTTGGCATTCAGTTTGAGGCCATGCTTCTGGCACCAGTCATTAGTTTGAGTAAGTCTTTTTGGAGAATGTTCACATCACTATCGGAATTTAAGGCCGCACCAAAACCGAAATCAAGAAAACACTACAGCTCCAGGAAAGTTTTATTATACAGATTTAGTGCTTTTGTCTAGCTCATTCACAGACTTCTTCATAATCAATTAAACAATACAATCACCCCCTGTTTATCTAATTCACTATAAATCACATGACAAAATTATGTTAATACAAATCCATAATATAAAATCACTGAACACATATATCAGATCATAAAACCTAGTAAAAAAAAAAAGATAATATAAAAAAGCTTTCAACTAATGATGTCATTAATTAAACTTTATAAGACAAAAGTCTTAAAATACTAACTAGTGAAATTTGTTCATTGAGACTTGGTGTCATACATGTATTTAACCTCAATTGCCACAGTTTCTTTATGTTCTATCAAATCCACCCATGGCCCCCCCCTTGCAAATTGTTATATACCATATCCAACCCAAAAAATGAGAAATCATGGTCTGGATACCTCTCCAGATTTTTGTGTAAAGAGTTGTTTGTCTTTTCCTAATATCGAGCATATGCCTGTAAATATGCTCTTTAAATTTGTGCTGGGTCTTCCTTACATAGAAGCTATCATACCCCTTATACTTTGCTAAATAAATAATACCTGTAGAGTTACATGTACAATGAAAGGAAGTATGTATCATTTGGTTGTTTTTAATTTTATCCACCTCCATCATGTATGTACACTGGTTACAACAGCCACATCTAAAGGTACCAAGCTTTTTGTTAGATAGTAATACAGGTTTTGTGTTACTTTCTAATACATTTTTAAGGATCTACCATTTTTAAATACCATTCTGCATCTTACCCCAAAAAGGTCTCTCAAAAAATCAAAACATTTTTGTCTAAGATCCTATAAATAAACTGATATTCAACAGTGTAAGTAGTGATAAATGAACATGTACATTTCACCCGTGGGGTACAGTCAAGTAGTCTGTCAAATCAGGTTCCCTAGCCAAAATAATTGGTGTTAGTTCTCCATTATGTCTTTTCTTGTTAACTTCAAAATAAATTTCCCTCACCAATTCTAGTGTGTACTCTTTAACTTTAAACATTTCCGTCAGCTTGTCAGCTTCCATTTCAAAGGCCAAATCGTCTGAAGCCATTCTGGTTAATCTAACAAATTGGATTTTGACAATGCCCCTTTTTTTGATGCTGCGGATTACAACTATTATAATTCAACAAACTATTAGAGGGTGCTTTTTATATGTATTAGTAATAATAGCTTCCTTAATGACATCCTTACTTAGAGACATCTAAATAGTTAATTTTGTCAACATTGAAAACATGAGTAAATTTCATAAAGGAAGTTGTGGAATTTAGATAATCAATGAATCCCTGGGCTTCCAATTCATTTACCTCTCAAGCTATAAATATGTCATCTAAAATATCGTACATATAGCTGCCATTGGGCCTGTTTATATATATCGAAAATGTATTCCTTTTCCCATTGCAGCATAACAATATTAGAAAATATGGGCGCACAACATGCCCGCATAGCCACACCTTTTCTTTTCTGATAATATTGCTCATCCATGTACACAGTCATAACCTAGCACAATTTCTAAAAAGGTGTCCAACACATTAATTTTGTTGTTGTCAAGGACACCAACTTCAAATAAAAAATCATGGAACATTTCCAAGCCCTGGGTATGCGGTACTACATTAAATAGATTCACTACATCTATTGTCAAAAATGCCAGGTTAATTGAATAGCTAATCTGTTTAAGTTTTGACAAAAAAATCCCATGAATCCCCACAAAGATGTTCATACTTTGTCAGAAACTCTTTCACCCTCATGTCAATGTATTTAGAAAGTGGATGGGTAATAAAAGTACTTGCACTGATAATTGGTCTTTTATGTGTTTCTGGAATGACAAATAATGATGGAACCATAGGATATGTAACCTTCAAAAAAGCATAAACTTCTCCTGATATCTGATCTTCTACCATGGCCAGTAGAAAAAAAAGAAAACATATTTTCTTATACCCTACATTTATGTAGTTCACTGAAACCTCCTCATAAAGTCATCATCAAGTAAATCCATCTGCATTCTATTTAAGTAGTCAGTTCTATTAATTATTACTACTCCCCCCCCCCGCCCTTATCGGGCTTCATAACTCTTATACTTCTGTCTTGCATTAACTCCTTTAACATCATGAACTCAGAATCACTTAAATTACCGACAACTGACCTGCCCTTACTTTTAGCTAAAGCTGTAAAATCAAATTCACACATTTTCTAAAAAATATCAGTGGAAGGGGCAAAGGTGGAGCAAACACACTTCTGCTATGCAGTGCATTTGTCTCCAAAAATGTACATTCCTAAACAATAATTTAAAATTCAATTTTCTAAGAAACAACTTCACATCTAACAAAATACACTCCATCTTAAAAGAAACATCCTGTACAAAAGTTTGTCCTACATTCATTAACGCAACACAAACAGCAGCATAAGTGTTAGAAGTGTAGTTATACAGTGTAGTTATACAGTGTAAAACCACCTATCATTCATTATGAACAACAAGGCGTCCATGATCTATTCATTCAAAAAAAAAAAAAGTCACTGCAGCATGTTATCAGCACATTTGCCTGTTGTTGTATATTGTCCCATTGTATTGTTGCCAACCCTGGTTCGGTAAATTCCTCCTGTCCCTTTGATTCTTTATCCTTTCCAACCTTCTTAATGGGACTTCACCTAAAGGGGTGTTTTATCCAGCTCCACGTTCGTCATTGCCAGCAACCATTTTAGCTTCATCATTTCCGTCTTGGCTCCACTTCTGCTGGATTCTAATTGGTTTAGGGTATGCTTTGCCCTCCTCAAACTGTAAATGATCCCTTTCAAACTTTTTCTCCTTCCTTGTTTTAATATCATTCACCATCCTGTAAATTTTAGTGAACATATTATTGACCATGGTGTACTGAAAACAAATAATTTTTAGCTAGCTGATCCAACCTAGAAGCCTCAGCAATCAGCTCATCAATTAAAAACTGGTTATGCTTTCTTAAGACTTCTAAAAGCTCGATACCCTGTTTGTTAAACAAGTGAAGGAGTTCTGGATGCAATGGTGACCCAGACACTAGTCCAGTGGGAAATTTCCACGACCGGAGCCCCTTCGGGACCCTCTTAACATTAATACATATCCTCTACTTGTAATTTACAACACTGCAGTAATACTTTCTCCAGTTTGGTAAGTGACTGCTCTAAAGGTGTCAGTACTGCAGTTAGAGTGAGAGTTGAAGTTCATATTAGAGTTTAACCACATGTTTAAGCTGACACCACTCGACACATTGTTGCTTGACTCACCACTATCCGTTCTTCCCATATTGGAGTTTAATTGTCCCAGTGGCAACAAACAGGAGGGGCTATTATGGAACTCACAGCTATTCTGCAACCATCTTGTGTTTGCAGCAACCTGGTCGGTTAACTGCTGTATTAGTTGGGTCAACATACCCACGTTGTTACTTAGTTCATCTAAACCTGACCCTGGGTGCATAACAGTGCCTCCAGTGTTTTATGGTCCGATATGTGTTCAGTGATTTTATTATGGATTTGTATTAACATAATTTTGTCATGTAATTTTCAGTGAATTAGATAAATGGGGGGGGGGGGTTGGATTGTTTAACTGATTCTGAAGAAGTCTGTGAATGAGCTAGATGAAAGTGCTAAATCTGTATAATAAAACTTTCCTGGAGCTGCAGTATTTTCTTGGATTCGGTTTTGGTGGTTAAGGGTTTGTCTTTGGTTCTGAGTCTGTTTTGGAATTTAAGACAGCAACAAGTTTGCAGTGGTCTACAAACTTGGTCAGCCACAGACCACTGGTTTTGGCTTGCACCTCAGAAAAGTATATCCCAAACAGTAGAGGCCCCAAGACTGATCCTTGGGGTATGCCACTCGTTACAGGTCTACTACTAGAGGTGGCTTCCCCTATTGTGACTGAGTGGGTTCTATCTGTGAGCAAGTTAGCTACCCATCTGGTACCATATGGGTTGATGCCTAGCTGGGGGAGTTGATCTATTATGCCAGAGGGGGAAATAGTGTCAAAGGCTTTGGCTAGGTAAAGGTAGGAGATGTGTACTGTCATCCCTTCGTCCATGGCTTAAGTGACTGTTTTGAAGAAGGCAGCACCAAGTTTAACAGGCATGATCTCCTTTTGGCAAAATCAAACTATGTGGGGTCAAGCATTTGGAAATTGCCAATGTCCTTATTTATAAGGTCCATGATAATGCGTTCCATGGCCTTGCGGATCAGGCTAGTTAGGTTGATGGGCCTCTAATTGCCTGGGTCAGTGGATGCTCCACCTTTGTGTAGAGGGATGACAGTGGCTGTCCTCCATTCAGCTGGGATAAAGCCGGTGCTCAGGCTTTGGTTGAATAGGGTGCCTAATGGTTCTGAGAGCTCTTGCCTGAGTTCATGTAGAATGCAGCCAGGGATGTTGTCGGGTCCCATAGAGGCTATATTTTTCACCTTTGAAAGGGCATTAAAGACCAGCTCCTGGTGATGAGGGGAGGGGGGGGCTGGTGCTGGAGATGTCCCAATTTACTGATGGGGAGAGGCAGGGGTGAAGTTTTCACTGAACCTGTTTGCCAGCAGGTAGTATATATCTATGAGGTTTGTCTATGTGGTGTTCTTGACCGCCAGTTCAGAGCAGATTTGGGTGTTACCGTTGAGATTGCTGACATATGTAAAGAAGGCCTTGTGATTGTCCTTAGTGGATTTGGCCAATTTGGACCTGAAATTAGCCTTAGAGGATTTCACCAGTGATCTTATTTGCTTTTTTCAGACAAAGGAGAGATTGCATCTAACTTGGCACCTGCTCCTTCTTGGTCCTAGACAGCAATTTTTTCCTTTTATTATAGAGTTTGTTTAGTGCTGCTGTCCACCAGACTGGTTTACTCTTCCTTGAGGAAGATGACTTGGTTCTGTCAGGTATTGCAGAGTCCATGCAGCTATGTAAGTGCTCACACAGTTTTTTTGGTGTAGACTTGGACATTAGTGCTAGTTCCAGCTGAAGGAATGATGGCTGTGAAGCTGCTTATACCTGCTCTCAGGAGGCTGTAGTCATCTTTGGAAAAGTTTTTTTTGTTTGACCCTGGAAGGGGGGGGGGGTCAGGTGCAATGGTGACTTCGAAAGTGATCGCTTTATGGTTGGATCTTACCAAGGAGGATGACACTGTATGGGGTGCTGCAGTGGCTACTCATGTTGGTTAGTACCAGGTCCAGAATATGTTCACCTCTCATGGGGGATGTCGACCAGCTGATCCAATGCATTGGCAAAGTCGAGGAATCGCTAGCCGTTTGTGTTTGGGCTACAATAGGTCTTCCACTGTATGGTTGGGTAGTTTAAGTCCTCTAGGATCAGGGTAGAGGGTTGAATCTTGATGGATTCAAGTAAGTCCAGATAGGTGGAGAGGGCATCCTGAGTCATGGTTGGGGGTCTGTAGCTAGCTATGATTTGAATAGATGTTTTCTCAACAGTTATGTGCACCTGGAGTATCTCCTGTGTGTCATGCTATTTGACCAGCCTGGAGGTGTGTTTGCCTTTTAAAAATACTGAAACTCCACTTCCTTTGGCTTTTTAGCCCTCCATTTGTGGTCTGAAAGTACAGCAGAATGAGTAATCTGGTATGGCTGTGGTGCAGCTTTGAACCAGGTTTTAGTGACTTCACAAATGTCAGCATCTTCCAGGGTAAGGAATGATTGCAATGAGTGCAGTTTCATGTTAAGACTCCTAGCATTTAATAGCATGACATTTAAATTTTATTTAGAATAATTTTTCATGTTGGTAATTTTGTCCTTGTGACTTTGGCTAAACTTAATGAATGTAATGATGGTTTGGACATTCTCAAATTTGAATGAACAGTTATTTTGAAATAGATCATGTTCTTATGCTTGAGGTAATAATTTGCAGTGCCAGAAATGTTATCTCAAGCCCCAGCTGTGCTCCAGTTTTGTGTTTAGGAAGTGACGGCCAGCAAATGTTGCATCTGATAAATGGGGCTGCATTTCTTGATGTGTCTTTTTCATATTCCATTTATTGATCAGTTTTATGGAAACCAGATGTCCTTAAATATTTTATCCACTTGGACAGGAATTTTAATATGTCACATGTGTATTTGAAAAGTGATTCAGTGTATTTTTCTGTCATCTTAGACTAGAGAATTAGGACTTCTCTTTCAGAAAAAGTAAGAGCAGTGCAATTTGTATTATTTGATTACAAATTTCTTTGGGTTTACTACAACTGCTTATGTACCATTAGTTTACGACACCCTTCCCTGCTGAAACTCGTTCCTGTTGGCAAGTGCCCCAACTCCCACCACCCTGATTCCCCATTCACTGCTACTAAGCTAGCTATCCCTCACAGAATCCTGACCATATCTCTAAAATCAACTGATTGCTCCCTAAATCTAAAATCCCACTCATCTCCCTAGCTCTAACTATGCACTAATTTCTAATAGTTCCCTAAACCTAACCCCCCTCCCATCCCTAATCTTAATCTTGCGCCAACTCCCAATCCCTCCCTAAACCTTGTCTCCTGATCACTCCTTAAACCTAAAATCTCCATCCCCTCCCTAACCCTAGCCTAGCACCAACTCATGATGATCACTCCTTAAACATGAAATCCTCCTCCCTAAACTCCAGCTAACTTCCAATTTCTCCCTAAACCTAAGTCCCCCTCCCCATTTCCATTCTCCTACTTGCTAGTTCCATTGTCTGCGATTATTGTGGCAACTGTGCCCATGAAGTCCCATTCGAGCTTGGGCTCCGGCAGGTGGGGGGGGGGGGGCAACCACTCAAGTCCCTGTCTGAGAGTTCTGGATTTTGAGCAGCTGGTGCTGGAGGAGCTTTAAGGTCCTACATTTTCTAAATACTTGATCAAACTTGATAGGAACTCCAATGAAGTGTAAGCATTTCTAAAATGTCTCATTATTCTCATCTGCCATCTGTTATTTTACTCCTTTTACCATGCACCACTTGTGTAATAAGGGTTAGTTACTGCTGTACTAAATAGATAATGGAAGGGAATTTGACAATAGTGAACAGTATGAAGTCCTCTACAAGATCTTGATTCCTGTTCTGGAGATCGAAGAGGTACATGCTGAAAAGGAAATGCCACAGCGCTGAGCCCTGGACATGCCACTAGTGAGTTTCATATTATCTGCAGAGGTGCCTGTTACCTTAACTATGTGGGTTCTCTCTTCCAGCCATTTGGCTGTCCATCTCATCACATATGGCTGTACATTTAATGTACTTAGATCATTAACAATATGTAGGACTTTGCCTAGCTAGGGAACCATTCTAGCTGCAGCCTCAGCTCACCAGCATGCAACTTGTTAAGACTAAGTCCATTTCTTCAGTGCAAGTGTTACCTCTGAGATAAGTACAATAAGTAAGGGGAGGGTGATAGGCATATCTTTCATACATGGGGAAAGGGGGGGGTTAGGATGTAATGATACAGAACACAGGTGATGCTACATGGCCGTTAGGTGGAGATTACCATGGAATTATATTTTCTGGGCGATATAACTACCTTCGAGAGCAGAACTCCTTCATTCAGGTTGTTGAACCTGTGGTTAATAATTGCAAAGTAGTGCATAATGCAACATTGGAAATCGCCTCTGTCACATGGTCTTGCTGACATTTGAGGAAAATGATGTAGATTTCTCTGCTGGAGTGGAATACTTTTGATGATCATTTGAAAGTAAGAGCTAAAGAAAACTCAAAGTTTTGGACAGTGACTGCTGATTAAATAGACATTTGATTTACCTTAGGTTATGCTGATAAATGGTTTGATGTATGCTTGTCACTCCTGCAGTTTTCTTCCTGCTTGTGATGAAAGCATTTGAAGTTATTTGATAACTGTACTATTAGTTTTTTTTCTACAGAGTTTTTATAATGTTGTTACACCAGTTTTATCTGTTATATTGCTGATATTTTGCACTCAAAATGCACACAATAATTAAATAGATTTTTTTTTTTTCAAAAGAAAAGTATCCTACTAAATGTTTTTAATGGCTTCTGCAAAACCTTTCCTTGTAAGTTACATCTCAGCAAGCTGAGGGATGAGATCAGAAAAAATGAATCCGCTAGATAATGTGCTGTTTACCATTTGTACTGTTCCACTGACTTCTGAGTAGCAACAGCCTTACAGATAAACAGAATTCAGATTTTCCTCTCATTTCTGACTTAATTTTAACAACACCGGTTCAATTTGTTTTTTCAAATAATGCAAATATAAGTTTGAAACTAAAGCAGCAAAAACACATTAAAAAAAGCCACTGGACTTTTTTGGTAATGAGCAATCTCTCTCTCATACAAGCTGTCTCAATTATAAATGCTTTCTATAGACTCACGACTTGTTTCTAGATTTGCCAATAGATATAAAATGAATAATCATGCATCAGTCCGTCCTGGGCTGGTGTCATCTAGTAAACAAAATTACTTTAAAGCCAGAACATTAAACATGAATGGGCATTAAATACAAGATAGTGGAACTACGGCCTTTAGGCTACAACAGTTAAATTCATATAACAGAAATGTACTTAATATGCATTCCTGCTGCAGCTTTAGTTATGCCAGTTTTCGCTCCAGGAGCAATATACCCGGGGATGTAGTTTCACTTCTGTCAGCACTCTCAAGGGGGTGTGATTAGCAGCATTATTAATACAGTGATCAAAAAAACATATGCTTCTGAGTATCACTTAGTTGGTTAGCTTATTCTCTGAACATGGTATGCATTCTACATTACATTAATCATAGCTGTTGGTAACAGTATTTACATTGTTGCAAAATAAATTAAGACCCTCATTAAGCCATTATCTGCATTATGGTTAATTACACTGAGATGAAAGCAATTCCATCTTTTGCATGCATTTTGCCAAGTGTCCATATTTATCGCTATAGATAAACGATTGCAATAACTGCATTTTGGGGTCTTCATTTAATTGTTTTTGAATTTCTGCACTGATTTAAAACAGTACCATACTATAAGACATGGTGAAATGATATCCTTGAAAGAGTCTCAGTTTTCACAATTATTTTGGTTCATGGCAAACGCACAACTCTGAATTAGTACTTACTGAAGTTACTACATAGATGAACATTTTTTTCAGTTTTACTGGAAAGCTAAGAGTTGCACAAATTGGCTTATGGGAAACAAAATTAATTGTGACAATAAGTTCAATAGAGTGGAACATGCCCACACTATTTTATGCTGTGGACTTTCCAGGTCAAATATCGTGGTGATGCAGCGGTAGCGTTATTGCCTCACAGCAAGAGGTTCTCCCGTTCGATTCTCAGCTTGGGTTGGGAGTGCCTTCTATGTGGAGGCTGCATGTCCTCCCCGTGGTTGAGTGGGCGTTCGAAACACATGCGTTGAATGGGCATGCCTTCATTGAAGGTTGGGCATCGGGCTGGCAACTCGACACCATAAAAACCAACTGCCAGTCATTAGCGGACCGGAGTTCTGCTGTGGCAACCCCTAACGGGAAAAGCCAAAAGACAAACAACACCACTTTCCAGGTCAAATATCAGTTAGGTGCTGTTTCCACTCATGGTAACACCAGTGTTTGAAATAATCACCTAGTCAGTAAAGAACCATAAAATAATAATAGTGTGTACATAATATTCTGCTACTGGCTCTAAAACTGACATTCTATTCTTGAGATCTGTCTTATTATTCAATATAATAAATAGTATTATATAACAGAATTTAATGGTTAACCACAGGCTTACCTCACTGAGTGCATTAGTAGCCTAATACCCAAACTATCCACTGATAAATAATTACAGTACTCGGGTTGTAACTCCAGGATGAGTTGTTTAAACAGAATTAATGCACATAATTAAAATCATAATGTATAGCACTTATAAGAAAAATATTAAAATATTCATTTATGAATCTATACAATGGGCTGTGCCTACAAATGGTCTGTTGTGATCAGGGTACAAATAGGTAAACAAACTAAATAAAAATAAAATAAATACATAAATAAATGTTATGTTCAGTGGTTTAAAACACTGACATTACAAACAGGATGGTGATACATAAAAAAATTGATTGGAAAGTAAATGAATGCAAAATATATAAATATGCATTTTGCTTTCTTCTAAGTTCCTCCAAACTAGTTCATATTTTTTACTTAATGTAACACAGATTACAATGCCAAAACTGAAAAATAGTGGTCATTATCTTTAAGAAAACAGGCCAGATAGTATTTTGTAGCTACACTGGGTTGTAATTCTCAGCCTCCTAAGGAAAAACATGTCAATGTACATGAAAGAAGATTCTGGCCTACAGTCAAACCCTGGCTTCTAGAAGAAGAATGCAAACTATCTCATCCAGGGACAAGGTGGTCATAGCATCCCTGTAGTCTTCCCTTAAAAGACCCATTATTGAGTACAACACCCTTTTTGGCATGTCCCTCACAAAGCACATGCAGCAGCTGGAGAGACCACAGAGGTTCCTCACCAGGAGAATCCAGGACCTCAAATGTCTACCCTACTAAAAAGCTAAAAGCCCTGTCCCTCTACTCAGTCTCATACAGAATCCTAAGCGGTATCTGGCATACAAAGCAACCTCTGACACCGCCTTGATGGGACTGCTGCATATCTTCAAGTCAAGCTCCACTCAAGTAATCCACATGCATGACCTCAACGTGGTCTGTGACATCAGTAGGACTTGGTAGCGGGACAGATTTGTGCCCCAGAGACTCCCTCTCCACGTCAAGCACAGTACTTCATTATCCCTTTTTAAGTGCATGGGGAAGAGAAAATACACCCCAGGGATTCCACCTGTGTCTCTGCTGGACAGGGCTATTGGGTGCTGATGTGTTGGAACATGGGTTAAAGTCTTGGCTAGCCTTGCAAGGGCCTCAGAGTCAGTAGACTAGTAACTTCTTATGATCCTATGACTCTATCCCCAAAGTGGGATAATGGAGCAGCAGTATAATATTGCACAAATGTATAATGGATTAGTGGTATTCAGTAATCTAATCTACGGTTGGTTTGTGGACTTGAAGGCTTAGGCCTGTGTGTCCATGCATCTGTTATGGGAAGTCAACTAGCAGCATGAGGCAATATGGTGACTGTTGAAAGGTATTTATTTGCTGCATAGATGCAATAACAATTGTCAACATTGCTGACATTTGTTTAGATTTATTCAAGGAAAGCACTGTACTCTAGGGAAGGGTATAACTTTTCAGGGTCTACTTCAAATGAATGAAAACCCACATTACCGAAAACGATATTGCCAAAACCTGAATTTAACGAATGATTACAATGCTAAAACATTTCACAGGACAAGTATCCAGTTGGCCACCATCTAACAATGGAACACACTGCACTACCTCAAACCCACCCATGTGGGAGGGCTACCCCCTTACACCCCCCCATATACCAATTCTGGGGAAAAGGGCAAGTTTCTCCTTGTTGGCCACCTGGATACTTACCCTGTGAAACCCTTTGGCATTGTGTTAATTTGTTAAATTCAGGTTTTGATGATGTCGTCTTGGCAATGTTATTTTTGGTAATGTGGCTTTTTGTTCATTTGAAGGAGATCCGCCTTCTCATTATTCCTGTTTCTGATTTTCATAGACAGAATACCAAGAAGTATTCATGGTTAGTGGAGTGTATAACTTTGCAATCTGGAGATTGCACCTCTGTTGGCCCTTTAGGCTCACCTAGCCGTGTGCCTTAAATAATCATTGAATGGACTCAGGCAATTCACATTTAGCGCAAGTATTGCAAAAGAAACACAGACAAGCTGATTTCAGGAAAGTATTTGAGGTTGGTTTTGCTGATTGTGGTAATTAGGTATGAGAAGTAGGTGCAAGAATCACCAAAACCAACCTGCAGTCTGCACTTTGTGGTAACTTTTAGGAATCTCTGTTGATATTTAAAGCTGCAAGAAAACCAGTAGGAAAACTAACATTAGGAGGAGGAAGGCGTGAGTTATGCCTGTGTTGTGTGTTCACTCAGAACAGTGTACACTTAGTGTAGGCATTATTGAATCCCAGGGTCAGTGTGTAGACAGCCTTGGTAAATAGTTGTTCGACTACTGATACTGTACAGTATACTCTGCATGACCACAGGCACTTGCATGAAATTTTGCTATAGATGTTTGGATTGCTCGCTTGGTACTCCTCTTTGCCCCTACTTATTTGTTTTCCATACTTGCTCAGCACTTGTTGATTATAGTTAAACTTAACAAAAAGATTAAGTTCAAAACATTATCAAAAATTAATGCCTTTTATTTACTATGTTGTTATTCTTTGGCATTTTACCTTGATGCATGGTAAATAAAAACATAAATTCTTACTATGAATCAGCTATAATATGTCAGTTGAGACAAATGTCTGCTTCCCCTGCAAGCTCCTTTAAGTGATTTCAAATATGCTCACATCTGAATAATGGCATGCTCTACAGAAAAAGTTGTGCATTGCATGATGGTATTTTATTTTCTGCTGCTATGTCCCCAAGGCAACCTGTTCAAACAATGGCACTACATGCCAGCAAAGTAGTTCCTTCTTTACCAGCAGATGTAAAGTACAGTTGTGTACACTTAACATAAATGTAGATGTTCAACTGTATTCACTGTTGCAGTCATTACATTTAGGTAATCTGCTGGCAGGTTGCCCTCAATCTGCCTGAATAACAAAGTCTTGGGTCTTGCGTCAGTTGCTGTCCCTTCTTCCATGACGTCAGGTCGTCCGGGATGTAAAACATGCAGCCGATGCCATTTTCATCAGTTTTTGTTGCCCCAGATGGGGAACAAAAAAAAAAAATATATATATATATATATATATATATATATGTATGCATGTAAGTTTGAACACAAAAAATATACCTCCAAATAAAAGCAAATACACCAAAAAGGCTTTTGAGCATAGTAAAAGAAAGAAGAGGTATAATAAGAGGGAAATAGGGGGCTGCCGGGTGGGTAACCAGGGCTGCAACAGTGAATACACTCGAACATCTACACTTATGGTAAATGTACACAACTGTGCTATGTTCTTCGTGTTTCACTGTTGCAGTTATTACATTTGGGTAGAATACCAAAGCTATGGTTGGGAGGATGGAATTATACGGCATTAGGAGCAGCTATAAGGCCCTGCAGGACAGCAGTGGCAAAGCCTGCTCTGGATTTAGAGAAGGGAGGTAAATGGTAATGTTTGGTGAACGTATGAACTGAGCTCCAAGTAGCATCTTCTAGAATGTCTCTGGTAGGAACCCCTCCGAGAAAGGCTGCAGAAGTAGATGTAGCCTGGTGGAATGGGATCTGATCCCCTTGGGGACAGGTTTACCATGGTGCATGTAGCAGAAACGAATACAATGTCTTATCCATTTTGAAATAGCCTTTTCCTCTGCCCCTGCAGCAAATGCCACCAGTAAATGCTCAGATTTTCTTAGAGATTTTGTCCTGTTTAAGTAGAATCTTAGTTGTCTGTGTACATCCAATGAATGCAGAATCCGCTCCCCCTTGTTCTGTGGATTTGGGAAAAAGGTTGGCAGATGAATGGTCTTAAGAGCCACACTAGATACCACTTTAGGCGTAAAGGATGGATTGGTCCTGAGAGCCACCCTGTCTGGGTAAAAAAATAATGAAAGGTTCCACTGCCATGAGAGCCTGTAGTTCTGAAATCCTTCTAGCTGAAGTGACTGCTAAAAGAAAAGCAGTCTTCCAAGAGAGAAATTTTATGTCTGCAGTAGCAGCTGGTTCGAAAGGAGGTAGGGTGAGTTTTTCCAGCACAAAATTGAGGTCCCATGCAGGAGTTGGTGCTCTCCTGGGAGGTCCCAAATTTTTGGCCCCTCTGAGGGATGAGAAAAGCGAGGAGGCTCTGTGTTGTAATGAGCCGAAATGGCAGAGGCATGGATTTTTATAGAAGAAAAAGATAGGCTCTTGTGAAGCATCTCAGTTAAATATTGCAGAATCTGAGGAATATTGGGCATTGCTGTGTTTATTCTTTACACTTGGTTCCAGGCACAGAATCTTTTCCATTCATCAGCATAAGATTTTCTAGTACTAGGCCTTCTAGCCTCCAAAATGACATCTATCACATGTTTACTGAGAGATGTAACTGGTGAAATTAGTTAATTAGCCATGCTGCAAGATTCAGAGTTTGGAGCTGAGTATGCATTATTTGACAGTTCTGCTGAGACAGTAGATAAGGTGTCTGAGGCAGGTACCACGGAGGAAGGTGTGACATATTGCGTATGAGCGGGTACCAGTGTTTGCAAGGCCAGTCTGGAGCAATCAGAATCATTTTTGGTTTTTCCTGTCTGACTTTTAGTAAAACCTTGAAGAGCAGAGGCAGAGGGGGAAAGGCATAGACTGATGGGTCTTTCCAACTGAAGGACAGAGCATCCACATTCCAAGCTTTTTTGTGATGGATTCTTGTGCAGAATTTGTCCAACTGATAGTTTTGGGGAGAGGCAAAAAGATCCTTGTCTGAGCTCCCACATTTTCGTGTCAACATGCTGAAGATTTGTGGATCCAGTTTCCATTTGTGTGGGTCCATATGATTTCTGCTTAGTTCGTCTGCCAGAGTATTTTGCTTTCCTGGCAGGTATTGAGTTTGTAGATGTATTTGGTAAGTCAAGGCTGTGTTCCACAAAGCCATAGCTAGTCTGTAAAGGTGGTAGGAATGGGTACCCCCCTGCTTGTTTATGTACCACATAACTGTGGTGTTGTCCGTCTTTATCAGTAGTTGTCCTGGATGTAGAAAGTCCTTGAAGGCTGTCATAGCATTCTGTACAGCTAGCATTTCTTTCTGGTTGATATGTAGGTGCATTTGATTTGGGCTCCATTCGCCCTGAATGCATCTCCCTGCCAGATGGGCCCCCCAATCATAATTTGATGTGCCTGTAGTCAGGGTTTGGGTGGCAAGGGGGTGGAATGAATGACAATCCCTTGTTTTGATGACAGGCCTCTGCTCACCATAGGAACTCCTGCTGCAGGCAAGGAATGATAGGAATCATTGTTTCCAGGCTGTGACAATGTTGACTCCATAAGCTTTTTAGGTACCATTAAAGTTTCCTCATATGCAGTCTTACATATGGAATTAGTAGAATGCAGGAAGCCATGAACCCCCAAGGCCTGCAGAATTTGTCTTGAAGATAGCTGGGTTTTTGTGGCCACTAGTTTGAAGTAAGTTATCAATTGAATCTGTTTTTCTGGCATGAGGTAAGTCATATGGGCAGTTGTATTCAAGCTTGCACCCAGGAATGTAATTATTTGAGAGGGTACCAGTTGTGATTTCTTTTCGTTTATGGTGTACCCTAGACAAGTTAGAAGCCTTTTTACAAATGCCAGATGCTGTAGAAGAGTGTCCTTGTTTTCTGCCTGAATTAGACAATCGTCCAGATAAGGATAAATGTTAATGTTTCTTTGTCTGCAAATGCAATTACTGGTGCCAGGCACTTTGTGAAGACCTTGGGTGCAGTAGATAAGCCAAAGGGCAGTGCAGAGAACTGGTAATGCAAATAGCCTGCTTTGAAACGGAGGTATCTTCTGCAAGATTCCCTGATTGGGATATGCAGGTAAGCCTCTTTTAAGTCTAGAGTTACCAATCAGGCATCCTTGTCTAGCATAGGCAGTAACTGTTGTAGAGTCAGCATCTTGAATTTTGGAATGTCCAGGAATGTATTTAGAATGGATAAGTCCAGAATTGGATGCCATGATTTGTCTTTTTTTGGGTACTAGGAAAAGTCTTGAATGAAAACCTTGTCCCTTTTCCTTTTCTGGTACTTGTTGAATATCCTCCATATTCATGAGGGAAATAGTTGTTTATGGGCCTCTGCCCACTGATTTGGAGGCAGATCTGGCCATCCGTTTGGAATTGGCAATGTGTGGAAATGAAGTCTCTATCCCTGGGATACTATATTTAAAACCCACTTGTCCTGGGTAATTAGATGCCAATTTCGTGCATGAAGTGCCAGTTCCCCCCCCCCCCAAAGGGGCTGCCAGAAGATAAGTGCTTGGTGATGGCAGAGGAAAGTCATTGAGACTGTTTACCGTAGGGAGGTGCCTTGTTACTTCCAGATTTGGAAGTTCCTTGTGACTGAAACCTGGAGCCTTTGGAGTGTCTGGGTTCGACCTGAGCAGCTCTGGTGTGTACTGGAAAGGACCAATTCTTAGTAGGCCAGTGCCTACTGAACCTGGGTGGCTGCACATATAGGAAATCTTTTACACTTTGCATAGATTCAGCTTTATCCTCCATCTTTTTCATAACTTCTTCTGCCTTATTACCAAATAGACTGTCCTGTTGTAAAGGAGCATCCAACAATTTTGCTTTAACATGATCAGGCAGATTTTGCTCCTTGAGCCAAGCATGCCTTCTTATCACAGATCCAGTTACAGCGGCCCTGCAAGAGGCCTCCAAGTAATCAAAACCACATTGCAAAGTATGCTTTCCAACTTGTTCAGCTGAATGCAATAAATCCAGTAACTATTTTCCACACAGTTAGAAATCAACATAATTTTCTGTTTAAGTAAGCTCATGACATGCTGCTAATATTTAAGCATATGAAATTGACAGTTTAAAGCCCTGATTGCCAAGGTTGCAAACATTTAAACCTTCTTACCCCATCTATCCAGCACCCTGGAGTCTCTATCAGAAGGGGTAGGATTTTTAGCAGTAGAAGCCTGAGAAATGGTTTCAGGGTCAGCAGTAGGGTTTTCAAAAAGGAATTTGTGGGAGTCTGGAACCCTGTAATATCTGTCTGGCTTACTAGGAGCCGGAGGCAGGGAATCAGGAGCCATGCTGGATTCTGACTGAAAACATCATCAACAATGTCTAGAACAGGAGGTATAGCCAAAGGCCTATGCTGGGGAAGAAGGAAATCCTTAAGCCTCTTTTTAGATCCTGAGAAATCCTGACTCTCCCAGTGAAAGTGTTCCCTTAAGGTATTCAAAGTTTCTCCAAAAGAAATATCCTCAGGAGGAGAAGCAGAAGGGATGGATTCTTCTGCATCAGAGTCCTCATGAGGTGGAATAGATAATTCCTGATCAGAAGAGGAATCAGAAGAAATAGAAACCTGATCAGAAGAGGAATCAGAAGAAATAGAAACCTGATCTGAAGATTCATAGTCAGTGCCTTGCCCAGGCTTCTTAGCAGGAAGGGGATGGGAACCCCTGATCAAGGTGATTAAATCCTCAGCTTTTTGATCATTTGTTTTTTAGGCATAGGGGCCTGTGCACGTGGCCCAAGTGTTGGTTTTTTAGACATAGAAGTTGATTTTGGCCTAAGTTTTGAAGATGGCATCGGTTTAATATACAAATCTTTAGGCCTGAAAACACCCTCAGAAGCCAGTGCCTGCTCAGCGGCTCCAGACCCATCTAAGGTAGAGAAACCTGCGGGTTCAGTACTTAGTGTCTCGCGGCATACCGGAATCTGAATGGGTCTCTGTAGAGGCCTGCGAATCAAAAGTAGTGGGCATCAGGGGCTGTGAAAGCACCTCACTGAGTACTGGCAACTGGCTTAGGAGAAGCTTCATAGTCTGTTTTGGACCTCGACGGTTTGCTCTGTCTTTTTCTTTGCATTTTTTGTGTATTCCTGTAGTCTGATTGCTAACCGAAGACATTTCTGGATAGTTAAATCTTGAGCCAAAAATATTTAGATGCAAAAATATATCGACGCTTAATAGTGCGTTGATTAAATTTAGCACAAAACCGACAGCAAGGCACGTTGTGGTCAGGGCCTAGGCAAGAAATACAGTACAAATGAAAATCCTTATGAGGTATTTGCTTCCCACAAGTAATACAATTATTAACTTTTACTGACATCGGTAAGGAGCAAGAAAAAAAATTTCCCCAATGGGGTACTTAGCTTTAGGTTGAAGTCTTCGGTTCTGAAACTCGAAAACAAAAATTTCAGGAGTCGGCCGACCGGCACTTGCGAACTGCTTCAGGCACCGCGTGGCAAGAAAGACTGATGAAAATGGCGTCAGCTGCATGTTTTATACCCCTGATGACCTGATGTCATGGAAGACGGGATAGCAACTGATGCAGGACCCAAGACTTTGTTATTCAGGCCGACTAAGGGCAACCTGCCAGCAGATTACCCAAATGTAATGACTGCAACAGTGAAACACGAAGAACATCACTGAAATTGCTGACACTTCCAAATGAATCATAAAGCAGCTTTTCACAAGCATATCAGTAGTTAGACAAAACCTTGTTTTGATGACAGGCCTCTGCTCACCATAGGAACTCCTGCTGCAGGCAAGGAATGATAGGAATCATTGTTTCCAGGCTGTGACAATGTTGACTCCATAAGCTTTTTAGGTACCATTGAAGTTTCCTCATATGCAGTCTTACATATGGAATTAGTAGAATGCAGGAAGCCATGAACCCCCAAGGCCTGCAGAATTTGTCTTGAAGATAGCTGGGTTTTTGTGGCCACTAGTTTGAAGTAAGTTATCAATTGAATCTGTTTTTCTGGCATGAGGTAAGTCATATGGGCAGTTGTATTCAAGCTTGCACCCAGGAATGTAATTATTTGAGAGGGTACCAGTTGTGATTTCTTTTCGTTTATGTTGTACCCTAGACAAGTTAGAAGCCTTTTTACAAATGCCAGATGCTGTAGAAGAGTGTCCTTGTTTTCTGCCTGAATTAGACAATCGTCCAGATAAGGATAAATGTTAATGTTTCTTTGTCTGCAAATGCAATTACTGGTGCCAGGCACTTTGTGAAGACCTTGGGTGCAGTAGATAAGCCAAAGGGCAGTGCAGAGAACTGGTAATGCAAATAGCCTGCTTTGAAGCGGAGGTATCTTCTGCAAGATTCCCTGATTGGGATATGCAGGTAAGCCTCTTTTAAGTCTAGAGTTACCAATCAGGCATCCTTGTCTAGCATAGGCAGTAACTGTTGTAGAGTCAGCATCTTGAATTTTGGAATGTCCAGGAATGTATTTAGAATGGATAAGTCCAGAATTGGATGCCATGATTTGTCTTTTCTGGGTACCAGGAAAAGTCTTGAATAAAAACCTTGTCCCTTTTCCTTTTCTGGTACTCGTTGAATATCCTCCATATTCATGAGGGAAATAGTTGTTTCTGGGCCTCTGCCCACTGATTTGGAGGCAGATCTGGCCATCCGTTTGGAATTGGCAATGTGTGGAAATGAAGTCTCTATCCCTGGGATACTATATTTAAAACCCACTTGTCCTGGGTAATTAGATGCCAATTTCGTGCATGAAGTGCCAGTTTCCCCCCCCAAAGGGGCTGCCAGAAGATAGGTGCTTGGTGATAGCAGAGGAAAGTCATTGAGACTGTTTACCGTAGGGAGGTGCCTTGTTACTTCCTGATTTGGAAGTTCCTTGTGACTGAAACCTGGAGCCTTTGGAGTGTCTGGGTTCGACCTGAGCAGCTCTGGTGTGTACTGGAAAGGACCAATTCTTAGTAGGCCAGTGCCTACTGAACCTGGGTGGCTGCACATATAGGAAATCTTTTACACTTTGCATAGATTCAGCTTTATCCTCCATCTTTTTCATAACTTCTTCTGCCTTATTACCAAATAGACTGTCCTGTTGTAAAGGAGCATCCAACAATTTTGCTTTAACATGATCAGGCAGATTTTGCTCCTTGAGCCAAGCATGCCTTCTTATCACAGATCCAGTTACAGCGTCCCTGCAAGAGGCCTCCAAGTAATCAAAACCACATTGCAAAGTATGCTTTCCAACTTGTTCAGCTGAATGCAATAAATCCAGTAACTATTTTCCACACAGTTAGAAATCAACATAATTGTCTGTTTAAGTAAGCCCATGACATGCTGCTAATATTTAAGCATATGAAATTGACAGTTTAAAGCCCTGATTGCCAAGGTTGCAAACATTTAAACCTTCTTACCCCATCTATCCAGCACCCTGGAGTCTCTATCAGAAGGGGTAGGATTTTTAGCAGTAGAAGCCTGAGAAATGGTTTCAGGGTCAGCAGTAGGGTTTTCAAAAAGGAATTTGTGGGAGTCTGGAACCCTGTAATATCTGTCTGGCTTACTAGGAGCCGGAGGCAGGGAATCAGGAGCCATGCTGGATTCTGACTGAAAACATCATCAACAATGTCTAGAACAGGAGGTATAGCCAAAGGCCTATGCTGCGGAAGAAGAAGGAAATCCTTAAGCCTCTTTTTAGATTCTGAGAAATCCTGACTCTCCCAGTGAAAGTGTTCCCTTAAGGTATGCAAAGTTTCTCCAAAAGAAATATCCTTAGGAGGAGAAGCAGAAGGGATGGATTCTTCTGCATCAGAGTCCTCATGAGGTGGAATAGATAATTCCTGATCAGAAGAGGAATCAGAAGAAATAGAAACCTGATCTGAAGATTCATGGTCAGTGCCTTGCCCAGGCTTCTTAGAAGGAAGGGGATGGGAACCCCTGATCAAGGTGATTAAATCCTCAGCTTTTTGATCATTTGTTTTTTAGGCATTTGCCCAGGCTTCTTAGCAGGAAGGGGATGGGAACCCCTGATCAAGGTGATTAAATCCTCAGCTTTTTGATCATTTGTTTTTTAGGCATAGGTGCCTGTGCACGTGGCCCAAGTGTTGGTTTTTTAGGCATAGAAGTTGATTTTGGCCTAAGTTTTGAAGATGGCATCGGTTTAATATACAAATCTTTAGGCCTGAAAACACCCTCAGAAGCCAGTGCCTGCTCAGCGGCTCCGGACCCATCTAAGGTAGAGACATCCGCGGGTTCAATACTTAGTGTCTCGCGGCATACCGGACTCTGAATGGGTCTCTGTAGAGGCCTGCGAATCAAAAGTAGTGGGCATCAGGGGCTGCGAAAGCACCTCACTGAGTACTGGCAACTGGCTTAGGAGAAGCTTCATCGTCGGTTTTGGACCTCGACGGTCTGCTCTGTCTTTTTCTTTGCGTTTTTTGTGTATTCCTGTAGTCTGATTGCTAACCGAAGACATTTCTGGATAGTTAAATCTTGAGCCAAAAATATTTAGATGCAAAAATATATCGACGCTTAATAGTGCGTTGATTAAATTTAGCACAAAACCGACAGCAAGGCACGTTGTGGTCAGGGCCTAGCAAGAAATACAGTACAAATGAAAATCCTTATGAGGTATTTGCTTCCCACAAGTAATACAATTATTAACTTTTACTGACATCGGTAAGGAGCAAGAAAAAAAATTTCCCCAATGGGGTACTTAGCTTTAGGTTGAAGTCTTCGGTTCTGAAACTCGAAAACAAAAATTTCAGAAGTCGGCCGACCGGCACTTGCGAACTGCTTCGGGCACCGCGTGGCAAGAAAGACTGATGAAAATGGCGTCAGCTCCATGTTTTATACCCCTGATGACCTGACGTCATGGAAGAAGGGATAGCAACTGATGCAGGACCCAAGACTTTGTTATTCAGGCCGACAAGGGCAACTTGCCAGCAGATTACCCAAATGTAATGACTGCAACAGTGAAACACGAAGAACATCACTGAAATTGCTGACACTTTCAAATGAATCATAAAGCAGCTTTTCACAAGCATATCAGTAGTTTGACAAAAGGTAGACTTGGAATATTAGACCCCCACAGTTATTTAACAAACCAAATCTGAATTAGATGTGTTATTAAATCAGTTTCACCTACGATAGTGTATAGAATAAACTGTAACAAAAATAGCCACTAACCCTTTATCCTCTTCCTTCTGCGAGTACCTCAAAAGAAAAAAATATTACATCTCTGCATGTTGTCTGCACTTTTTCCATTATAAATCTCTCAAAAAAAAATCAATAGATGACAGCTTCATTTAAATGAAGTACATTCTGTCCCTAATAAAAGACAATTTGTTTACTACCTTTAGAGTGGACCACAAAGATGTTATAGTGCTGCAAGCATTTGCTTAAAATGCATAGAAAATAGGCATGCAAAGATCATGAGGAAAGTTGTCTTCAGCCTTGCCTCCTCTAAGATCAAATTTATTTTAAGTTCCCTTAGAAAAAGGATCTGATAATTTGTGTGGGGTCTGATGCTAAATTCACGATATAGTCTACACTGGAAGCCATCTCAAGCACATAAGCAGTTTTTGAGTAATGAGAGTTACTCCAGTATCAAAAACCTACAATTCTGAAACTTTACAGACTTCCACAGGAACTTTGCTTCATAAACTCATAACTGCTTAAAGAGGACTTGTTCATTGTAGCAGAACAATAGGCATCTGTAGCTTCTGTGTCATGTTTTTATTTTTACTCCAAGTATGGAACCTTTTACATATTCAAACATTATAGTAGTACGTTTATGTCCAGAGAATCATGTTTAACTCTGGAATGGCCTATATATATTTCTTGATTCTTCAAGTCATCTATCATATCTGGAAAATTCAGCAGAACTTATTTATTTTTACATATATCTATTTCATATATATATATATATATATATATACACACACCCCCGCTACTTAAATATACCACCTCAGAGATCGCGCTACAGCAAGGAAAAGGGAACTCTCCCGTTCCGCACTGTATGCAGATCTCCGTTCAGAATTTCGAGCTTCTGAAAACTCAGCCATATGGTCTAGATCATATGACATTCGGGTTTTCAGCCATTCGAGATTCTGAAGGGAACCCATACATGCATATATGTGTGTGTGTGTCTGTGTGTCTGTGTGTGTGTGTGTATATATATATATATACACACACACACACACACACACACACACACACACACAGACATATATATATCTATATATATAGGATTTGTTTACGGAGGTAGTGCACTAATCTCAATACACCATTTGTAGGGCACAGCCTGGGTGAATAGGATCTCATAAGAAAATAACATATTTACAAAATAAAAATGAATATATAATATAATAAACAAAAATAAATATATATACATATTTACAGATAGAAGAATATGCTACACCATTTAGTTCAAGTAGTAGTTTGCAATATCAAAACATGGATGGCAAACTGGAATCATGCTTAGAGCTTTATACATAAGATGGAGCCATAATGACTGAGGTGACTTATGCTACAGGGATGGCAGCATATCTTTATATAGAGAGGTATGAAAACATTAGAAGATGCAAGTGAAATAGCTATAGGAAAGGCTACAATGGGGAGAAGATACAGAAAAGGTGAGAGAGAGGCATACAGAAGACAGTAGTAGAAAGGAGAAGTGTGAGAGAGATCCGAAGAGGGAGGTAGGATGAATTAAATGTACTATGTGAGAGGATGACAACATGAAATAAGGAAAGATGAAACAGGGATAAAGGGGTATGAGACAGCTGCAGGGTTCATGTAATGCGACATCTGTGAGAGCAGCTGCATTTTATTTGGGTAAGGAGGTGTTCCTTGAGTTGTCTGAAGTCTGAGTACCTTTGGATGTCTCTGAGAAATGAATGAAGTCCAGTAGTTTAGGTGCCGGGGTGGAGAACTCAGGGTCAATGGAATGAAGTTTAGTTTTTGGAGTTATTGGGGTGGGTTGAGATGGGGAGATACCCTGAGATTAAATGTGGGGGTTTTGGAGAAAAGTTTAGAAGTGAGAGGGGACGATGTCTCAGGAGAAAGGGCTTTGTGAATTAGTGATCTTAGTAGCAGGTTGACTTCAAATATACTGGGAGCCACTTCTCTTTGAAAGGAGTTAGGCAGTGGTATTCACTACTCAAGGAGTTGGTAATTAACCAGCAGATTTTACTGGAGATGGTTTGTAACAAGGTGACAGCTTTCTTTTAGGCTGCAGCTGTAATGGGTAGTCCATATTTGAGCTGAGATAAGAATATTCCTTTACCTATGGCAGCTTTGGCTAGCTTGGACAGAAGAGGTCAGAGCAGAGAAGAATATTCCTAAACCTTTGACAGCTTTGGTTGGCTTGGACAGAAGAGGTGAGAGCTGAGGTAAGAATATTCCTTCACCTATGGCAGCTTTGGCTGGTTTGGACAGAAGGGGTGAGAGCTGAGATAAGAATATTCCTTCACCTATGGCAGCTTTGGCTGGCTTAGACAGAAGAGGTGAGAGCTGCGATAAGAATATTCCTTCACCTATGGCAGCTTTGGCTGGCTTGGACAGAAGAGGTGAGAACTGAGATGAGAATATTCCTTCACCTATGGCAGCATTGGCTGGCTTGGACAGAAGAAGTGAGAGCTGAGATAAGAATATTCCTTCACCTATGGCAGCATTGGCTGGCTTGGACAGAAGAAGTGAGAGCTGCGATAAGAATATTCCTTCACCTATGGCAGCTTTGGCTGGCTTGGACAGAAGAGGTGAGAGCTTGTTCACCAGATCAGTAGTTTGTTGATCTTTTTGCACGGATTTTGAATATGTAGCTGAAAGTTAAGAGATTGGTCTAACCAAAAGCCAAGGTATTTGAAGGATACTGGAATTTCTAAGGTGGTACTGTTAACATCTAATATTAAGGAAGCTGAGTGCGTCAGCTATTTTTGGTTGGGTGCATATAGCATAACTTTTTATACTGGAATTATGAAATTTACTTTAAGATACTTTTTGCTCCATTAGAGTTTCTGCTGGAGCCACAGTTGTAGGAGCCTTTCTCTGCAACTCCTGACCATCGGAGTTTTAACAGTCTCTAGTTTAGTACAAAGGACTGGTTGCGATGCTTCTTTCTGGAACCTTCACTGACTTTTACATACTTATCATGCACAGATGTTTAAAGTTTCTTCAGTATAGCCTACCTTCATCTTCACAAACTAAACACAATCTTGTTTCATTTGCTTTAGGCTGCGGACGACCTGTGGCTTTTGGATTCGTATCTTCTTTCCAATTTGTAAATCTGGTAATCTTCTGCAGTTTCTATCATGGTAATACTTCTCTCTCTCTTTTGATTTCATTTCAGCATCAGTAATTTATTGAACATTGTTAATTGCCAGAAGGCTGAACCGAATTACCTATCAAGTTGGTGAGGGACTGAGACACTTTAATCAAGTATTCCTATATTGCAGAAGTTCAAGATGACAGTCGGCATAGCTTTTTCTACACCTTCTTTGAATGAGATTGTGCAGTTAGGGCAGTACTATGAACCTGCCCACTGGATTACAAATAGCAAGGTCCAGAAATGATATGTTTATATTCCCACTCTTTCACAAATCTCTTGATTCCCTGACATGTTTGCTGCATGCCATTGTCAGATGCAACAACAACAGCAGGTAACACCTGTACTGAGGCACAAACATTAATGCACTAATCATATTTACATGTTTATATTTTAGTCTGATTATTTCAAGGAATTTGGAAAATAATATAAACAAATGGGATACATGGCTTCATTGAACTGAAACAAATCGGTACATATTTCAATCCAGGGATGACTTGGAACTAGGTATGGTAGCATGCATCTGCTTTTTAATATCATTTCTTTATTATGCACTGCAAGAGGGCGCAGTCCTGTGCTATTTGAATTGATATTCATGTCAAAACATTTTTCTCTCTTGTTTTTCTCTGTGCATTAATATTCTCATGCAACTCATATACCTTATCAGTGTCTATATTAGTTTGCCAAAATGCAATTTCAGCGAACACCTAAACATTGACCGCAGTTCAGTGAAAATCGTTTCAGCGATTCGCTGAATTTACCAAGGGCAAGTAAATACTTGCCCTGCAGCACAATGGACTGACATGTAAGTAAATCGATCCCATCCAAGTGGGGGGATCTTTACTCCCCACCTCCTAAGTACATATATCTGGAGAAAAGGGCAAAGTTGAGTAGTTGGCCAACTACTTGTTTGCCCTTGGTAAATTCAGAGAATCACTTAAACAATTTTATCTGTAGTGCTGTCGATGTTTAGGTGTTTGCTGAAATCGCATTTTGGCGAACTAATATACACCCCCTTATGCATATTTTAGGTGACGGGAACTATAGTTTTGTTGGCTGTCAACTTCTTTGAAAAAAAAAAAAACGATACATAATTTATTTTCTTACAGATGACTTTTGTTTAGGTCAGCCTTTCACTGTGACTTCTTTCAGTAATTGTATTTACACACCATTACTTTCAGACCTGTGAAATTTTTATTATCTGTCACTGGTTACTGCAATCCGAGATGTCTGTAGACATGCGCAATTGGGCTGCAGTTCATAGAGGCCATTTACACATGTGCATGGTGACCTCAAATGTGCTTATGCAAATGTGTGGTTAACGAGGAGGAAGGATGTAAATCTTTGTATGCTAATGAAGTATGCTGTACATCATCTGCGATTCACATATTTTCCCACTTTTCTGCACTGGTCGCAGATGCGCTATATAAAGAGAAGCCTCAGCAAATCTATCAGACTTGTAGTTGGAGAAAATACTGTCACTTGCTGCTAGCTTTGCAAATTCCAGGTATGAGTTGCTTGCCTTGGCTGGGCCAAAACTACATGCACCCAGCTGTGCTCGCCAGACAAAAAGATGGAAGTATAAGCAAAGGTTAACTCATCATAACTTTGGCAATCAGGAAATCTTTGATAGGTTCAGAGTTGAGAGGGACATTATAAGGGTGTCAAGTAGGTATCAGCAATGGAGGTGCGTGTGGACTTCATATCCCTGTGGACACCAAGGTATGTATAGCCCTTGCTATACTTGGTACGGAGACCTTCCAGAGAAAGACTGGGTATGCATTAGAGATGTCATAGGCTTCTGCCTTCAGGTATACTGCAGCAGTTCCTGGGTGTATTGTTGGGACATTTGGATCAGTATATCGATTTCCCAGTGTCACCTCAGGACCACGTCACGACTGTGTGGCCTTTTATGTGCTGACATGTTTCCCAGAGGTTCTCAGTGTCATACACTGCACTGATGTTGCAATTAGGGACCCTTCTGGTCCACAGGGTAGTGGGACTGTAATTGGAAGGGCTACCATTCCATCAACTGCCTGGTAGTGTGTGATGTATGGAGGTGCATCACCAACATCTTTGCCCAGCATGCTGGGCACATGATTCTCAAATCTGGCACACTAGTTCACTCTACCGCCACTTCTTGACACCAATGACTAATGATGACCAGCCAAGCAGCAGTAATGAGAGACTTCATGTAGCTGCACAGGTAAATAGGCAGTGGCTAGTCCATAGCTATGGACCACAACATTCAGATTAGCATTTCCATTTATGTAAAAAAATGCATACTGTATAACTGATGCATGCAGTGATATCTGTGTGGGGCATGGTCTGCTGTCATTGTTTGTCTGACATTGTCTTTCATCTTAAAAATATTTTTTTCATTATCTTTTAGAAAAGTTACTCCTACTTAATGTCATGCCTGAATGCTCACTGACTCCTGTTCAGGCCTCATATAAAATATAAGTGATATTTTTGTCTACTTTCATTAATAAGTTATGCTTGCTCAAGTATACAAGTAGAATGAAAATGCATTACACTGCTTTTTATTATTATTTCATCTCGTCTTATTCTATGCTACTGCACATCAGATTAATTTTATGCTGCCATACACAATTTCTGACTTCAGAAACATAAAAGAGTATAATTTATGCAGTGGGGAGGGTGAAATGCAGCAGTTTAAATTTACATGAAAATATACTCATTTTAATCTGCCATTTCCTTATATATTTCGCCTGAAAATTTTTGTGCATTACTACTTTTATGTTATAGGTAACTGCTACGTTTAGGACTACATCATTGATTTTTTTCTGTCTTTTGTTGATGTACATACTATTTTTACATGGATAAAATACATACATTTGGAAATTTTGCCCCCCCTCCCATTCCAGTTAAACATACAGGAGTATTTCAATATCAAATGAGTTATACAGATGTATAGGTAGACTAGGTGATGGTGCAAGTGATTTTGAAGAGGGGCTACCATGGGAACTGTGAGGTGAGTTGTTCTGACGTTGTGACCTACTTGATGCAGGTGATCCTGCTGACCGTGACAGTGCTGCGTGACTGTGGTTGGGACCATGAATGAGAAGTTATGCTAGGTGTGGATAAATGCTGACATGCCTGCATGAAATGTGTTGTGCTTGTTCACCTTGACTACTTGCATTACATTCCTAAGAAGAAACGGTATTATGTGATCTCCCCCAAGAGTCTGGTCAGTGCCAAGTCCAATACCCCATGGTAGACTGATTCCAGCTTGACTCTGGTATGTCTTAAGTAGTATATGAGTGTAGATGGTCATTGATTCTTGGTGTGCCATTGTACTACACATCAGTGTGATCATGGCATTATCCATACACAATGCCATTTACTATTAGTGCTGGAAATTGTCACGCCAGTGTGTAAGACTCTTGACCATTTCCAGTTGACTCTCTGTGGCACTGGTCTGAGCCCTAACACTGTCAAAGTGCACTAAGTGTTGGGCAGCCAATGATTTACATGCTTCCTGGGTTAGCAGTAAGAAATTCCAGCACCTGGCTCCAGGCTCCACTTTGCAAAGGTGTCAATGTGGGTGCTGTTACCTCTGAATGCATGCCATATTGCTCAATGTGTTCCTCTGGGTTTGGAGATATTGGTGTAGAGGTGTAGGGCTGTTCTTCCTGTGTAAGCTTGAGTGGCATGACAGTTTATGCTTGACTTTGTGATGCACTGTCACTGCAGAGTTACTAACATATTTTGGGTTGAGAGATCCTGCCACTTTACTCTGGATGCCTCATTAATATAACTATGTTATCATCAGCAAAAGCAGCTGCAGAAGTACCCGTTCTGCTACTGCAATCATCCAAACTTACTGCTATAGCTGAACTGTTTGTTTCTGATGCTGACCCTGTAAAAATTATTTGAAAACATTAATACTGATAATAATAATAATGGAAAAGCATACAGTAATATATACTTACAAGGAGGTGAATGGAGCAGTTTCCATGTACACTGCCTTCATTTCCATTCTGTTGTGTTGTACAAGTGTCCTCTAATAATTATGATGTGTTTAATGAGATAATTCCTTATCAGCATTCAGTTCTCTGTATAAACATGTTACTGATTTTAAACCAACCTTCATGAGCAGATAAGTGCTGCTGCTGCAAACATTGGTAAGCTGGAATAGTGTCCATACCACCTGTAATTATTCCTGTTCCACAGACTTCCATGTCATTCCATCTCTAAAGAGCAGGCCATAAATGCCCTCTCTAAGGCCAAAAATACAGCGTCTTTGGGACTTGATAACATCCCAGGCTGCATCTTACATGGGCTCCAATAAAAATTAGCAACGCCATTGGGGACTCTCTTCAGTCATAGTGTACATGCCAGCTTCGTCCCAGCTGAATGGAAAATTGCCACCATTATCCTCTTGCACAAAGGTGGTGCTTCCACTGACCCTGGGAACTACAGCCGTATTACCTTGCTAGAATTATCTGCAAGGCCATGGAGCTAATCAGCATGAACCTTATCAACAAAGATATAGGTAATCTCCAAACACTTGACCCTACTTAGTTTGGATTTGTCAAATGGAAATCATGCCTAATAAACCTGGTGGACTTCGAGATAGTCACCAAGGTCCTGGATTAGGTGAAATCTGTGCATAGCCTATGTAGACTTAGCCAAGGCTTTTTTGAAACTATTCCCCACTCAGGCATCATTGACGTACTCTCCCTGCTAGGTATCAACCCTTATATCGTTAGGTTGGTTGCTAACTGGCTCATTGATGGAACCCATTTAGTCCAAATAGGGGAATCCACCTTCAACAGCAGACCTGTAGCCAGTGGTGTTCCACAGGAATCAATCCTGGGACCGCTACTCTTCAGAATCTATTTCTCCAAAGTAAAAGCGAAAACTGGTCTGTGGCTGACAAAGTTTGCTGATGACTGCAAACTGGGGGCAGTCATTGAATTTCTGTACAATGTCAGCATCCTAAAAGACAGCCTTACACAAACAAATGATTGGTGCCAAAGTCATGGCCTTAAACTCCATGCAAAAAATGTCCTATAATCCCTTTCAGTAAGAGTGATGTTCCTGCTAAGTATCATATCAATAGCAACACCTTAAGTTTGCACTCAGTGGTGAGAGATCTGGGCACACAGGTTGACAGCAGACTTAACTTTGATCATCATGTCTCCACAGTGGTAAGAAGGGCATTCTATATTGCTCATCTCATAAGTAAGGGCATTGCCACCAGAAAAAAAAGAAGTTATAACCTCCCTGTACTATTCACTCATCAGGCCAATAATTGAGTACAATGCTCCTTTTGGTATGTACCTTTCCAAGCAACTGCAGCAATTGGAGAGACCACAAAGATTCCTCACAAGAAAAATTCAAGGTCTTCAGCATCTGTCCTATGTGGATCATCTGAAATCACTGTCACTTTATTCTGTTTCATACAGACTACGCCGAGGTGATCTCTGCCTTGCATATAAGGCAATGTCTGACCCTGCACTACTGGAAATGCATATATGGCAGTCAAATGATACATGGGTTACTTGCTCTAAAGACCTTAACCTGGTATGTGACATTAATAGAACCTGCTGGAGGGAAAGATATGTTTCCCAGAGGTTACCACACCTTTGGAATAGACTCCCACTTCATGTCAAAAAGAGCACCTCATTGACCCTCTTCAAACGCAATCTGGATGATTGGATGGGGTTAATTGAACAAGATTTTGAGCCCTCCCCCCAGTGGTACAGGAAATTACACTCTGCCAGGCCTTACTTCTAACATTTCTCCTTTTCTTGAATTCTGCCATTACTTCATTTCTGCCACCCTCTACATTAATGTTAACAACTACTTGATTCCAAGCCTTGTTCCTCTCAGCTTGTCTGACCCACCACTACCAAAACAAAGTTTCCCATATGTCCTAAGTGCTGCCATGAGGACACAATTTTACTCATGGCTGACGTTAACCTTTCCCTGGTTTGATCCCTTATTTTCCATCATTACTACATGTGCAACAGGAAAGTCAGAAAGCGTAACACTACTGTTTGGATGTTATCAGCATTTAAAGTACAAAACACTAGCCAGGTATTCCTGCCACCTACATTAAATTAAAATGTTACTTAACACAAACCCCATAATTACATACATAAATCTAGATATAGCCACATACAAATACAGAATGCAATCACTTTTCTCACAAAAATGCATCCTTGCTCTATCCTCTGTCATAGCCATGTACTTACAGTACTGCCATTCCAAAAATCTTCTATTCATTACATATGCCTGTTGATATCCTTAGCACTGCAGAACTTCTATAGGAAATTAATCTAAAATAAAACAATATTTGATTCCTATCAAAAGTTAGACATTTGGAGCAATTTGTTACCATTATTCACATTTCTGAGTTATCCTTTCCTCTGTCTCTCAAGTTTTAATCCAATGTAAAATGTCACATAAAAAAAGAAATTACAAGTTAAAGAACCTAATGGTTCATACTGCAGTTAGGAATAAAGGAAAGTGCTGGGCAACTAGAAATTAAATAATATGTATTTAATAGATTAATGAATTTACTGCTTGCTCGGAACGATCTAATTTTAATAGCACATTATGCTGTAATAGTAATTAAATGCACATATTAATTTAGCTTGCTGATGAATTAATCAGATACATGATCTGAAGTAATGTGCCAGGCAACTAGCACTGAATTGAGTTGCTTGTGATGACTAATGTACTATTTGTTTCAGACTGGCCTCATTTTCATACTACGTTTTATGCTCCTAATCAACTAAAACTAATCCATGAATGAATATGAATTAATGAGATCCGCCAGTCTAGTTTCTTATACATTCTTTGTTTCTCTTAGACTTATTTTGTGCAGCATTTACAACAATGAGATTGGCAGTGAAATATTGTTCATTTCTGTTGCACTAACTGTGCCTTTTCATTTGATGCTGGCATACGTTTGCTGTTAATTGTTGTAATAGTGTTTGCCTGCATTTTTTAACAGTGAATCACTAACTTTTCTGTTCTTGTCACTGTCCAGCTAAAGCTCCAACAATGTGTTAACTTTTTAAATTTGTTGGGTCAAATTCATACACCCCACTTCATCCTTCATTTAACGAATGGGTGTGAAGTGCAAATGTTGATATTATTTTGCCCTCTTAGTATACATTATCCAGTGTGGGCAGCCACGGTGGTACAGCAGTTAGCATTGCCACCACACAGCGAGAGGTTCTCTAGTTCGATCCTCAGCTGGGGTGCCTTCTGTGTGGAGTCGTCATGTCCTCCCTGTGGTCGCGTGGGTTTCCTCCGGGTACTCCGGTTTCCTCCCACATCCCAAAGACATGCTGGAAGTGGATTGGACACTCTAAATTGGCCCTAGGTGTGTGTGCCTGCCTTCTGTGGAAGGTTGGGTGCTGGGCTGGCAACTCGACACCGTAAAACTCCACTGCCAATCATGAGCAGACAGGTGATCCGCTGTGGTGACCCCTAACCGGGAAAAGCCGAAAGAAGTAGTAGTAGTATACATTATCCAGTGTAGCAGCCATTCAGTCTGTTCCCTCCATTAAAGGAATGGCAACTATTTAGCACTGAATATTCATCCACTCCGAAATGTCTACCTGAACTTATACTGAGGTGTATGCAGTCCGGAATATTTTACACTATGAAAACATCTAGAAGACTGTGAGAGGAATGTTCAATAAAGATGGAAATCTTTTGTACTTGTCAGAGAAGCATCTCCTTTGAATATTTATTATTAGGCCTTGTAAACATAGCTTAGAAAAGACAAAATTCTTGTATACCAACGCTATATAAAGCCTGTGTTATTGTAACTAACAAGTGCAGGCTATATCCTGACAGCACAAACCCATAAATCAGTGTGGTATCACTGCATCCTTAAAACTAAAACGTATCAACATTTTCTTTTAATAATTCAAATGTAGCATGATAACTTGTTCCTTTTTTATACAGCTTTGGTCATCATGGTCACCCTAAGTCTGAGGATGACCTCCCATAAAACAATAGTGATGAGGCTGTTTGCTGGGTTCTCTTAACTTTTACTTAACATTAAAATGTCTCTCACTGCTAAATCCAGGCTCTATTTATTTATTTAATTTTATTTTACATTTAACCGGGAGAATCCGACTGGATAATTGTCCGTTTTCAGCAGAGGACCGGGGAGAAAAGCTCCAGACTTTGTAAATATACAAAGGCAAGTAAACACATACAGAGTCATTTCACATATACAGAGACAAAGTACAATTCATAACATTTCAGAAGTAAAAAGAGAGAAAAAAAATGTTTTTCCTGCACATTTTAGAGGTACTTAGGCAAAAACTATTGTAGCTGCAAATTGTACTAGCAGGACATGTTAGTTGTATGACCAGTAATTTCTACTTGAATTTTTGAGAGGATGGATAATGTTCCCATCGAGTTAGCAAGAATATAGGAGAACTGCTAGTAGATAAGGTTTGCGTAAGAGTAGTAGTACCTGCAGTAAATTAGTATCTGGAGGTCGATAGCGAAAGTCCTGAGGGAAAATCAGGTTACACATCCTGCATTTACCTACACAGAAATCCTTCCTGTTAACACATTTGTATGCTTCCATTTTATTTCAACCAACAATTGTAACACAGTTAAGTTTAATATTTTTCACAGTGTTTTAATATGTTTTTATTTTTACATTACTTCAGAGTGCATACCACTTTAATAAAACTGAAACTGACTTTGAATTGTTCTATTAATGAGTGATTTCTGCCTTAAGTTTAATTGTTAAAGGATGCTGCAGAACTGACGTACTAGGCATGCAATATAGTATTTCATTGAGGAGAACAATGAGTATGAGCAGAGCTGGCTCCAGTACTAGGCAACCTAGGCAGCTGCCTATGACACAGTTCCAGTACTAGGCAACCTAGGCACCTGCCTATTGCACGGTTTCAACACTAGGCAACCTAGGCAGCTGCCTATGGGGGGGGTCATAAATATAACCTGGAAGACATCTGTAAACACCTGAGGGTAACCACAAGGTGAAAAATACTGAGAGCAAAATCCAAAACTCAGAATCCACAAGGGTTCAATGACTGCTCCCAGTGTGCAGTTATCTGTAAATTTGTTCAAAGGCCTTTGACATTTGCTCTGACATCCAAAAAGTAGATGCCAAAGAGGAGTATGCCAAGTGCAGAGCCCTGCGGAATTCCACTTGTGACCAGCCTCTTTATGGGGGTGGCCTCACCAGTTCTAGCCTCCTGGGTCCTATCAGTGAGCCAGCTAGACATCAGTGTGTTTTAAAGGGGTTTATACCTAGTTCCATAAGTTTGTTGACAATGCTCAAGTGGGGTATTGTATTAAATACATTAACCAGATCTAAGAAGTTAGTATGCATCATTTGCCCCTCACCCATTGCCTTTTTGACCTTTTCAAAGTCCACTAGATTCACTAAGCATGACCTTCCTTTCACAAAACTAAACTGGGATGGATCCAGTGTCTGGAGGTCTCCTATGTCCTTGTTAATAATTTCAATGATAATTATTTCCATGGCTTTGCAAATAAGACTAGTCAGACTAATGGGTAAATAGTTTCCAGGATCTGTTGAAGGCCCTCCAGTATGAATGGGGATGACTCTTGTAGTCCTCCATCCATGTGGCACAAAGCCTGTTTTAAGGCTATAGTTAAATAATGACTCCAGGCAGTTACTGCATAATGGTATTTCCTATACTGAGCCAACAGATATTACCAGTATACTTACTGAAAGAGTCAGTGCCAACTTTACCCCCCCCCCCCCCACAAAGAAACAATCACAATACCAGTAGATTACCAGGCACCCATTATTACTGCTGCACAGGTTAAAACAGCACTGTCCAAGGCCAAGACTACAGCATCTATGGGACATGACAACATCCCTGGTTGTGTTCTACATGAACTACAGAGTGAACTGGCATTTCACGTGGGTGCCCTATTCAATCAGTCTCATCTCAGGCTTTGTTCCGGTGAATGGTGCACTGCTACAGTCATCCCTCTCCACAAAGGAAGAGTGACTACAGGCCCTGGGAACTATAGCCCCATTAGCCTGACGAGTCTAATATGCAAAGCTATGGAATGCATCATTATGGACCTAATAAACAAAGATATAGGGAATCTCCAAACTCTGGATCCCACACAGTTTGTTTTTTTGAAATGTAGATCATGCCTGCTCAACTTGGTCGACTTCTTTGAGTCAGTCACCAGAGCTGTGGATGAAGGCAAGGTGGTTTGTACAGCTACCTTGATCTGGCCAAAGCTTTTGATACCATTCCCCACTCAGGAATCATAGAAAAGCTCACTAAACGTGGCATCAACCCCTATATCACTAAGTGGGTTGCAAACGGGCTCACAGATAGAACCCACAGTGTAAAAGTAGCTGACTCAAAGTCATGAGTGGAGTCCCACAGGGTTCTGTCCTGGGTCCTCTTCCTGTTTGGTTCGGTTTGCCTTTGTGCTGTAACTCCGAGCAGATCTGGGTGTTGCCATTGAGATTCTTGACATAGCTATAGAATGCTTTGTGGTTGTTCTTTGAATTAGTGGCGATTTGTTTTTCGTAGTTAGCTTTGGAGGTTCTTATAAGGGATCTCAGCTTCTTACTGAGGCTGACCAGGGAGCTCCTCCACTCATGGGATTTTACTCTCTCTTGCAACAGTTTCTTCCTTCTGTTGTACAGTTTGTTTATGGCAGGGGACCACCAGATTGGCTTCCTTTTTTGGATAGCCTTGGTTCTGTTTGGGATAGCCTGTTCTGTTTGGGATAGCACAATCCATGCACTCATGTAAGTGCTTATAGAGTGCATTTGTGTAGGATTCAGCAGTTGTAACTGTATTGTCCATCTGCATGGGTGTCATGAAGTTCACTACTTCTGTCTTAAGAAGCATGAAGTTGGCTTTGGAGAAATGTTTTACTGTGGTTTCCTTAATGGGGGTAGGATGTGGATATCAAGGGTGATTAGCTTATGGTCGGATAGGACCAACGAGGAGTTGACTTCAGGTGTGGAACTCATGTTGGTAATGACTAGGTCTAGGATATTGCTGCCCCTGGTGGGGGTGTGGATAAGTTGATATAGGGCATTGGAGTTTATGAATTCCAGAAAGCGTTGCACTAAGGAGTTGGTACATGAGTAGTTTTCCCAGTTAATGGTGGGGTAGTTGAAGTCGCCCATTATTAGAGTGTTTGGTTGAACCCTAATATTTTCCAGTACATCAAGAAAAGGGGAGTGGGAATCCTGAGGCATGGTGGGGGATCTGTAGCAAGCTACAATTTGGAATGCAGTTTTGCCAAGAGTTAGTTGCACTTGGATAACCTCGGATGCATTATGCTGAGTAACTAGCCTGGAGGTGTGGATATCCTTAATGAATATGGACACACCCCCCACCTTTGGTGTTTCGGTCCAGGTTACATGGCCAAAAAGTGTGGTATGAGTTATAGCCTGGTAGTGCAGGGGTGCTCTCTGGAGCCTTGAACCAGGTCTCAGTCACTGCACAGATATTGATGTTCTCCATTTTAAGGAGCGCCTCGAGTGAGTGCATTTTGAAATTTAGACTTCTAGCATTGAATAGCATTACCCTCAGTTTTTGCTTGCTTGTTCCTGTTATGGTGGTGAATTTGTTACTTGAACCCTGCCTAAAAAAGGCACTATAGGGGCAGCAAGAGCCTTAGCCAGTATCCGGAATCCCAGGGGCGACAGGTGCAGGCCATCTGTGGCAAAGCATCGTGGTCTGTTGACCATGTCATCCCAAGCAGACAGATACTGGATACCCTTAGAATGACACCAGAAGCTTAGCCAGTTGTTGAAGTCAATCATTTTGTCATTGTACTGTGGTATCATTCTGGGCGACGGCAGAATGTTACTCAGAGCTAGGGTCATACCTGCCTGGGCTACAAGATCAGAGAGCTCTTCCATGTCTCTTCATGTAGTCTAGGGAGGTACGTCTCAGGTCATTCACACCAACATGGACAATGACAGAGTCATATTTGTACTTTTTGTGGAGTGACCTGAGTGCGTGGGTTATGTGGCGGATCCTGGCACCCGACAGGCAGCTGACAGTAACCTTCTCCTTGTTTAGCCTGGTGATTGGAACATCAGTGTGCCTGACTATAGAGTCATCTATGACAAGTGTGTTGGGTATGTTGTTTTGCCTTATTGGCTGTGTTTGAGTGGCACACTGAGTCTGTGGGCTATGTGTCATTTGGGTTGTGTTGTGGGGATGGAGGTTGCTTGTGATTCTGCTTTGGAGGTCTCTGTTGCTTGGGCAGATTATTATAGAGAGCCTCCGTGAATGTTTTTGAGTTTCTATGTGTGGATTTTGGTGGTGTAGACTTAGTGAGACTATGTGATGAGTGTGGTGTGGTGCAAATGTTTACCTTCTCCTCATGACTGTCAGGTTCAGTCTTGGCTGGAGAGAGCTTTACCTCCAGTTTGGCTAGATAAGTGCATCTCTCACAGGTTGTAGTGTTGGGTTGTAGGAGGAGAGGGTTGTCTGTGAACATGAGGCAATTTCTACATTGCCTCAAGATGCCCAGATTCATCAGATAGACAGGGGAGAACACTGGGAGCTGACTCTTGGACATGCCTGAATAAAAACTATTTTCCTCTAGATAAGGGAGGAAAGTGAATACAAGAGCTGTTTTTCTCAACCCCAGTGAGAAAACTAAGTACAAAAACTGTTTTCCTCTAGGTAATGAGGAAGATTGAGTGCTATAGTAATTAGTAGCTTATTTAGTGCTTACAAGTTCTGAACAAGTGCTGAGTATGAATAAGCATATTTAAGTGCTAAAACTAAGAATCTGTATCTGCACTAGATGAGTTACAAGACAGAAAAGTGCAAATGCAGACTTTCAAATCAAAAAGTTGAGATTGATGGAAGATTGCCCAAATGGCCAATAACTACAAATTCTGGGCCAGAACCACTCCTTATGTGGTAGACAGGTTACCTAATGCTTACCACTCCCACTGATAAGCTAGAAGGCTTCCCTCCAACACAGAAAGGCTTAGGGGGGTTCAGAAACTTACAAACAGTCCTGGATACAGCAAATCTGTATCTGGAACACTAGTTACAGGAAAGGTAGGAAACAGGCTTAGTTTTTTTTTTTTTTTACAGAAAAGTAGCAAAAACAGTAGTAAAAACAATTCACATGCAGTGCAAGCTAGCACGCTTGAGTAGGTAGCAATATTAGAACACACAGTTTGAAAAATGCAATTAAATTAGAAGGGACTAAAAGCAAGTGCAGAAAGGGTTTATTAGGTAAATTGTGGTAAAGAGATGAGACTGGGGGAGTGTCCTAGATCAAATCTACAGTGGGGTGGGCACTGCAAAACCCACCAAATTTAACTACAAATCAAAAATAGGGAGGAGAGGTGGGGGAGACAGTTTCAGCAGAGATCTGAGCAGCCACTAATATAGTACAACTATTAAGCCAAAAAAATATACTCAGCTCTGTAGATTTGCAGATCAGTCTCAGAACAGTGAGACGACAGATATCTAAGCAACAATTAAACTCTATAATAAAGAAAAATATACTCAGCTCTGTATATTTGCAGATAGTCTTGTAATGCTGTCTTTCAGATCACAGGTTCTAATTTAAATGCAGGCTGTTATTAACAGGTCAAACTAAGGGAACCTTGAGTTAGGTAACACACAAGCTATAAAAAACAGTTATATCAGCTGAAGACAAGGCAGAAAATGGGGGTGGGAAGACAGCAGAGATCTGAGCAACTACTAATATAGTACAACTATTAAGCCAAAAAATATACTCAGCTCTGTATATTTTCAGATCAGTCTCTCAGGATAGTGAGACAACAGATATTTAAGCAACAATTAAACTCTATAATAAAGAAAAATATACTCAGCTCTGTATATTTGCAGATAGTCTTGTAAGGCTGTCTCTCAGAACACATAACTAACTTTACCTTTCACCTCCCCATAACCAATTAACCTGCCACTAGTCATCTCTCCTCACAACACTTCTCTTCCAATAGAACATCCCAACCCACTTAACATTGTTTCCTCCCCTTCTAAATTAGTGAAAACTTGCCACCAACCCAAGCACCTAAAAAATGTTATTCTTACACAGAATTCCCCTCATACTCCTTACTGTAGTCACTCACCTAACATCTTATCACAGTCAGCTAACCACCACTTTCTCCTCACCTACACCACATAAAACCCATAAAATTTGAGATAGAGCTACACCTCTGTATTATCACCTATATAGAACATTTTACATATAGATAAGCACATCAATAGTCCACATCACAATTTTTTCTCAAATTTAAAAAACTAATATTAAAATTCTTAAACCTACTACTACATCTCAAACTTGACACTGAGATTCACTCTAATCCTGGCCCCAAAACAAATCAACATGAACCCTATAACCCCCTACATTTCAACACTGCAATACAATAAATTCTTCATCTAAGGGATCTCTAACCTATTACTCCTTAACATGAATCTCAGGAGCATAGCTAATAAGATACATGAATTCCATGAAAGTCTCTGACACTACTCCCCTGATATCGCAGTGCTAACAGAAACCTAGCTCAAACCAGAAATAAACAACAATGAAATTCTTTCCCCAGGTTATAGCATATACAGATTTGATAGAAAAAACACAGAGGTGGAATAGCCATAATTTCTAAAACAATCTCAAATTAGAACTTCCAGATCCAAACATCCTAGAATTCAACAGTGCTGAGATATTTAGCAAATTTGAAATAAACTCAAGTACCTAACAATTATATGAAGTTGTATTCCTCCTGGCAATAATATTACTATAATAGAGGAATTTCTCCACTGGACGTCCTTAATGTTTCCTCAAGTAGCCATAATAATGGGTGATTTTCACACGGAATGGTTCTCTTGCAACTCAGAAAACCCCACTAATTTCATTAACTTGTCCGGTTTCACCCAAGTAATACAATTTGCAACCAGAGTAGACAAAAATCACCAAAAGACAATCACTTCTGGACTGAAACCATCATACTCATCACTCAGGCTAACTCCCTGACAGCATCACTGACCACTTCCCAACCTAGCTACTTAGACAACATCTTCACCCCCCCCCCCCGAGAAATGCTGCTTATCAACAAATCCGTAACAATAAAAACACTAACACTCATACCTTAATCTCCATCCTTAAACTCTGTAACTGGACTGCTACTTAGAACACAACCCCTAGATACTGCCGTAGAATACTTGATTGCCACTTTCCTACACATATTAAATAAACTTGAAGCATGTAGAACCAATAGAGTAAATTCAAATTATGTTCCTTGGCTAACAAAAGACAGCAAACAGCTACTTAAACCAAGAGATAAAACCCGGGGACAGTGGCATACCAATAAAACTCAAATCAACCTAGAATACTACCAGCAACTTAGAAACAAAGACAAAACCCAGATCAAACATGACAAAAAAACTGCTATAGTGAAATTCAACAAAAACACCAAAATAACCCACAAAGATTCTGGTCCTCTATAGATAGATATATAGATATATATATATATATATATATATATAAAAGAGAGAGAGTGATAAATAAATAAATATATATATATATATATATATGCACAGCATACCTATATTTTATATATATATATATATATATATATATATATATATCTTCTTTCAGCTTTTTCCGGTTATGGATCATCACAGAGAATCACCTCTGTATTTAATATATATGGATCCCATCTGATCAAGCGAATTTACGTTTCATTGAAACGTAAATTCGCGACCTCACTTACGCGAAGGTGCATTTTTTTGAAAATGCACTTTCGTGTAAAAACATAAATAAAAATTAAAAAGCAGAAAAGAAATAAAATCATGCAGTATGCATGTAAGGTTAGTTGGACATCAACATTTAGTGTTGATGTACAACTAAGCAAACTATTGCTGAGATCGTGGTACAATGGGGATAAGGGAATATTCCCTTTCCCCCACTGTAGTGCGATCTCGGAGTGAGAAAATTAAAGTAGGGGGCACAGCGGGGCTTGCCCCCCTGCATAATTGTGTTTAGTGTGGGGGTTTTTTTGTTTTGGTTTTATTTTTGTTTTTACACGAAAGTGCATTTTCGAAAAAATGCACTTTTGCGCAAGTGAAGTCACAGATTTCCATTTCAATGAAACGTAAATTCGCTGGATCAAAGTAGATCCATATATATATATATATATATATATATGTGTATATATATATATATATATATATATGTATATATATATATATATATATATACACACACACACACACATACACAGAGAAAGAAAGAGATTGTTATGATATAGAGTGAATAGCTATATAGATTGAGAGAGTTATGCAGTTGTAATTAAAAGGGGGATATTATATACTATATATTTAATGTAATATTTCTTTAAAAAGTATAAGCACTCTGGGGTGTGCCTCATGTGCCTGGGTGGAGTTCTTAATTTCAGAGTAAAAGGTTTGATGAAGAACTTTTCTGTGTCTGGACTTGCGTATTCTTTGGCTCCATGTTCTATCCAGACATGTTTGTTCCATTGCAGATATGATAATGACATCCCTTACTCGTCATCCTTGTGGTACTATCTCTACACCTAAACATAGTGAGAACAGTTCCACTTAGTGGTACTAAGAGAATTCAGTACCATTAAAGAGATGGCATAATCTTGGGACACATGGGAGAAGGAATGGAAGAATCTGAATGCATCACTTAGATTTTTCAAGACATAATTTTAAGCACCTTTCCAATGTATTCTCTATCTCGTTGTTTTTCTCCTCTTTTCAACCTAGATATTGTAATCTTCAGTCAACAACATATTAAGCTCACGTTTCACAGCTTCATAAACTTTGTGGTTAATTTAGACTACACGTTAACCTTTTAAATCCAGCTGTTATTTGAAGGAAGTGCATATGCAACTCAAAACACTTCTCAAAAAATTAAACCTTTAGGGCAGAGCCTAGATGGCCAACTAAACACAGTACTTTTTCTGAGCTCCATAAAATTAATATAATAGACAGGAATTAGACATACATACACACACACACATATACATATATATATATAATTTAAATTTTATAAAACCTAGTTGCTAATAATCTAAACTTTACAAACTTTGAAGTTTTTATTCCACACAATTCCTGTCAATTTATTTGATACTAAACTTGAAGGAAAATGAACAACTCCAAGTCTTCACAATGCTGCACTAATAAAAGAACTACAGTTGGTGTCTTCCACTCTACAGTCACTACCATTGAAGATAGATGACTTCCAGCAAAAGCTGGAGAATTTAAGTGAGAATATTCTAAACAAACCTTTTTCAACAATATCAAAATAAAATAATGGACATAGAGATAGCCATAACTGACATAAATGGAAGGTTAAAGGAGGATGAACAGCACACAGATTTTCTTAAACAAAACACATGGCTAATGAATAAAATTGATGACTTTGAAAACTGGGAGAGAAGATGCAATATTTGAATTTTCGGAGTACCAGAGAAAACAGAAGGTGTGAATATGATTTTATTTTTGAATAACTGGAGTCCCAAAATTTTAGACCTGCAAGAAGGGCTCTCATTTGGTATAGAAAGAGCTCATAGGGCAATTGGTAAGCCAGTGTCCACATCCCCCACAGCAATGAGATATACTGTTGTAAAATTCCTCTCTTATCTTGGTAAGGAACTAGTGTTAAAAGCAGCTTGGAGAAAATCCCCATTAAAATTTAATCAGCACCCCATCATGTTTCACAGTGACTACTCTGTGAGAATTCTGGAAATGAGGATGAAATGTTGGCCACTGGTTAAACATCTGAAACATAACAATATCAGAGCCCAAATAGTGTAGCCAGCAAAAATCAAAATGCACCTTTATTCTGGTACAAGAATCTTTAACCTGGATGAAGCTATCTCCTTTATAGCACACAGTAACCTAATGACCATCCCAGAGGATATGGACTTTTCTCCATCTTCTTTAAAGAGAACATCTAAGAAAATACATGGAATGATGTCAAAAAGAAGAAACAAAAAAACTGAGACTTCAGCTGCCACAACAAATTCATCTGTCAAAGAATCAACTGGTAAATAATCAAAGCTTGTTCTTTTTTAGTGATTAATGTCTCTTAGTTCATACATGTTGCAGCATTATGGTAATACATGTTGTTTAAATATCATTTAACACACAGAACAAATAGATAATTAACAGCAATAATATTGAGGAATTGCTTAAAAAAGTTTAATCTCATTGTACACTGAGATAATTTATAGCCAAAAAGAAAACAAAAACAAAACTGAGTTGATTTCAAATAAGGCGCTATTAGTAAACCTAATATATACAGCTGTTTCTTTAAGTGCATTGGGGAGGGCTCCTTGCTGCATACATGTATAAATCTTTATTAAAATACTAATCCAGCTTGTTTAACCAACTACATAATATAGTGTCACAGTAACTTAATTACATTAGATAATCTGTGTTTTTTTCATTTATTTAACCTTAAAGACTCCATTTAATGTCTTACTATTGTTAGAGTATCTGTTACACTAGCATCCACTAGTAAACATGGCACCATTTTTTAGCTTTATTTTTCCTGTTTTTACCTCACTAAGCCATATTTTGCTCAAAGGATGTTGTTTAAATTCGAGGTGAAGCTTTTTCTTACCTCAAGATGACCCTTGAGCTGTTTTTAAACAGCCTTGTCTTCCTTAAGGCTTCTGGAAACTGTTGCTCCATTCTGCTATGTTGCACCCTACCTGAAGTGTTGGGAACAGTATTTGGAGATGCAACCTTAGCTTCAAAATTTCTAAATAAAGTTAAAAACACTCAGACTGCTACATTTAAGTAAGTTAGATTATTTTATTTATATAAAAGTTACTATTTTCAAGCTGTTTAAAAATTGGAAAATAGTTTAATATGATTACTAATTTAAATTAAAGCTGACCGAAACAAGTATAAGCTTGAATCACTCCTGACTTAGAAACATAAATATACACACAATGTTAAGTCATGGTATTTACAATATTAAGTCTGTAATAGTGTTTCCTGTATGTAATATTTGAAGAAAGCAAGCTGTACAAACTTCTGAGAACATTGTGTTACAACTGTACCCTCAAGTTTCAGTGCCAAGGAAATTCTGTTAGACTGAAGACAAGTACAGAATATATGTACAGCATAACCTGGTTAACAGCTTTTTCATATTGCTGCATAAGACTTGAGGGCCCATATGGGTGTCATCTAATAACATTTTTAACTAGAAGATGTTTTAGCCCTGCTAATTGTAGACATGAAGGCAGTTGCATGCAAAAAAATAAAATCAATGCTTCATTACTTTGGAGGACAAGAACATATTCTAGGTGTTCCTTGATGCCACTGTCAAACAGTGCCTCTCATCTTTTGCTGACAGCTCTTAGGGTGAATAATCACACAGTTAAATGTGATTATCATACTGTAGATAACTGCACTAAGATAGTGGCCTCAGGTCCAGTCCAGTTGGCTATATAGAAGCTTTTATAACTGTAAGAATCTTGAGCAAGAAAAACTTCTCTAAGAACATCTGACTTTTATGAGGTGAATAAAAGGTGTAAACAACTAGATTTAACATAGATTAAAATACATGAGTTGACCTCTGATGGTAAACTTAAAAACTGCAAGCATTGTTACATCAATACAACCTAGTTAATAAGGTTCCTTTTCTTAATGAACATATAACCTGCTTCTCTATTGCAAAGTTTATTGAAATTTCTCTATTATATGTAAAATATCTAAAGTAGCTACACTCCAACTGTGATAAACAAGAGCAAGTTAAGAAGACTTTGCAGAATTAAAGAAAGAATAAATTGATGCAACATGAATAGCTAGAATATAACACAATACATTATCTGCATCTGAACAGAAGATGAAATAGAGTGTGATGTAAAAGAAGTTTGTTTTAATACAGGAAATGTAATAATCATCACTAACCTTTACTTAATGCTTAGTAGCTATATGATGTTGCGTTATTACCATTATAAGATAGCCTACATGAAGTTTTATTCTTGGAGTGTTGGTGAGCAGTCAGCATCAAGCACATTTTAATATACTCACCTCACTTTCCCTTTACTGATTTGGTCATTCACTACAACTTGTTGCAAATAATATACATAACAATGAATTCAGACTTTTAATCCTACAAAAATAAATGCAGTCCAACATTATCTATTCATCTTACTAAAATGTACTTTAATATATTTCACTGAGGTAACTGTGAAGCCCCTTAATGTTAACCTAAGAGAAATCTTTGGTGGGAGCTTTTACTTTTAGATCCAGCTTTTACTTGATAGATCAATATAGATGAACAAAAGATTAGTGTTGATGAATAACTATGCTCAAGCAATAATTTATACATTTTTTATATACGTATTACACTGTCCCAAAGATTTTTTCACACGTTGTTAGTTAATTAGCATGTTTTAAATACAAAATGAGAGACTTTCAATTGGACTGACATATACTCTAACAAGATATAAATGTCTGAGCCAGGCTATAGGCTCCTTTGATGTTCATTACTGTTGTTCACAATACTTTCTAATATATGTACACCAGTCTTTTGAAAAATATATATTATATACATATATATATATATATATATATATATAAAAATACCATTCTTGAAATATATAATAAAAGGGGAGAGCAACCTCCTTTTTACCCATTCATTTTTGGATAACGTAATTAAAATATCAATTCTTATTGACTCTAGCTATTAGATAAATATTTTGTACTTGTTTTAAACTCATTAGATCTCGTAAAGTAATTCATGTCAAAGATAGGAACCTCAACATCTAGTATTACATATGTAGCTTAAGATACTAATATGTGTGTGTTTCTTCTTTTTCTCACTACATTTTGATAACTTAGTGGAAACTGTTCAGTCAGTTGTATGTTTACAGCACAAGTCTCTTTACTAGTACATTTTAGAGCTGATAGGTTATGTTCATGATGGTTTTGGAAAGCAGTTTGATTTTATCTTATCTTTCAAACTGGGAATTTTTTTTTAATTCCATGTATATGTTGGAGAATTACATTATTTGTTTCTCTATGTTTTAATGTGATTATTTTGTTTCTTTCTTCACTTAGGCCTGATTATAATATACTTCTCATCATATTCACAGTCATGATTCTTGCAAACATGTCACTTAAACAAATCAAAATTTGAAAGTTTCAGCTTTTCATTGAATGCTTTGAGATAATAAAATCAGTTATTACTGACCATTGGAGAAATTACTCCTATAGCTTCACTTAATATAAATGGTATCAATAATTCAAAGAAGAGGTGAAACCTTTTGAGATACTGTTTGTGGTTTAAGTTTAGGTATTCCTACAGGAAACACATTTTAAAAATACAGGAAAAGATGTTTGGAAACCAAACACTTGTACAACACTAGCTCATGCTTCATTTAAGTCTAAAAGGAGAGGAGTGATGAGCCTATGGAAGAATAATATTATCTGTCCTGAAATATTATATAAGCATGAAGATCCCAAAGGGACTACTAGCTACCACTATCCTAAAATTCAATCATAGAATTTGGACCCTTGCTAAACTTTACTGGTTCCCAGGACTGGGTGCTTCAACTGCTAAACAACATCTCAATCTTGTTGGTAGTATATCAAAAGGGAATCTGATTCTAGGGGGTGATTTTAAATGCTTATTAGATAATTTTGATACAACAAGTAGCTGTCCACTTAGACTAACATCCATTGCTAAAATTCTTAAGAAATGGGTAAATTCTCATAATCTGTATGATACATATAACTCTAAAAATAGCAGGTCACTCTGTTATACACACACACACTGATCATAGATTTAAAACTCAAACCAGAAAAGATAAAGTCCTTATCTCCAAGGATTTAAAATTAAAGCTTACATCCTTGATTATCCTTCCGTGTCCTTTATCAGAGCATGATTATCTTATGTTAGATACATAAACAGACTTCACGAAACTAAATACTATTACTAGAATTCCTGCCTGTATCGCCAAACTAAAAGACTTTAAACCATGGTTATTATCAGAATTAAACTACTTCTTAGAGACAACTCTCAAACAAATATTATGGTTTGGGATGCTCTAAAAGCATATAACTATGGTAAAACTATAGTCTGGTATAAGAAAAAACTTAAGGAATTGGAATCAGAACTACAAAACCTACAATCTCAATTAACCAACCTGAGACCCAAGTCTTCACAATTAAACTCAAAATAACAAAAAAGAAATAGATGCAGTAAACAAGAAATATCTAGCTATTATGGCACACAAAAACTTAGCACTAGAGAAAAATTAAATTAAACTCTCATCCTCTTACTCCCAAACCCATGCACAGTTTGTTACTAAGAGCAAAATTACATTCCAAGGCAAATAATATCTTAAAATTATTACATGAAGGTACTAATAAGACAGTTTCTGGTATCAGAGATAGAAGCCCTTAGATATAATTTCACTAAACATTATAACTCTGATAATATAATCAAAAACATTACAGCCCAAGAATTAATCACTTTAAATTTGAATGCCATCCCAGAAAGTACAACTTTTGAGAAACAAATAACTCTAAATGAAATCAAAAATAAAATCAAAAACCTAAAACCTAACAAAGCTCCCGGCATAGATGGCATCATAGCAAAGATTTATAAGCTTTTCCCAAATTCAATTATATCTTCATAAGACTCTAGTTGAAGTACAAACTAAAAATTGGATTCCTCCTTCTTGGAGATACTCTTTGATTACCCCTGTTGTTAAATGTGACAAAGATTCACAGCTATGCAAATTGTATAGACCAATTTCCTTATTAAACAATGACTACAAAATCTTTATGTCTATATTTGTGGACAAAATAAAGGTTCCACTTTTACATTTAGTTCATAATGACCAAGCCGGGTTTATTCATAAAAGGCATACTCATGATAATATCAAAAGAATGTTAACATTAATAGAATTCTTAAACAAAGAAAATAAAGAAGCCTTATTTGTGAGTCTAGACATAGAAAGAGCCATTTGACTCTATAAACTGGGATTTTTTGTTTGAACCACTAAAAGCATTTTCATTTCCAATATCCTTCATCTCCATGATAAAGGCTATTTATAAAGATAATTTAGCATACTTCAAATTACGCCCCTTCACTGCAAAGTACATCCCCATAACCACAGGTACCAAACAAGATTGCCCTTTATCCCCAATATCATTTGCCCTTGTCATAGAAATTAGTGTCATCAATAAGAAATAATCAAGAAATCAAAGGCATTAATATTTATAATCAATACAATTCTAAAATAGTGCTATTTGTGGATTAAATTCTGCTTACCTTACCTAAGTCAAATCAAGAATTATTAAAACAAGATACAATAATAAACTTTCAAAATTTTTCAGGCCTCCACTTTAATAAGCAAAAACCTAAACATATTCTTAATGACAAAGGGAAATCTCAGCTAGTTAAGCAAAGCATTATTGGTGAAAATGTTAATGCACTAAACTACTAAGGGATAACCATATGCAAAAAAAAAACAAGAGAAACAAATTATAAAAGCATAATATCTCAGGTAAATACATATACAAGTAGCTGGAACAATTTTTTTTCATTCCAGGACACACTGCAATTGTTAAAAATGACTCTTATTCCAAAAATGCTATATATTGTTCTGGCTGTAGATCCCCATCCTGGGAATAATTGCATTAAACTCGTAAATAAAACTTTATTCAACTTCCTATGGTACCCATGGTACCTAAACAAGAATAGGAGTGCATATATACTTATCATATTAGATCTTGGAACAGTGGTGGTTTAAGATTCCCTGACTTGGAAACATATATCAAAGCATCATTACTTAAAAGCACATTAAATTGGATTGACTCAAATTACAACTCAAATTGGAAAGATATCCATATAACTATAATACAGAATGAAAACTTACTGTCATGTAAAATTCCTTCCAAACATCCCTCCAATAAGTTCTGGTTTCTTCTTAATTACAGTGTTCAATATAATGTGACAAAACCCATGAAACTAAACTATCTAAATAACATTATTAACAACTTTAGAAAAATAATATACTCTAATGCAGCTATCAAATCTTGGTTTGACCTAATAATCCCCTTCAAAAATCACCAAAAATTTCCGGGATAAACTTTACATTAACATTGTTAATGAATGGGAAACTAAATATTTTATTTGTCAGAAACAATGTTACAAAGACTTGGAAACTTTACAATTTCAGCAAATTATGAAAGACTACAACTTATCATTGCAAGATTGGTTATTACTACAAAGTGTAATTGCTTATTCTCAATACCAATCCAGAATTATTCAGAACTCTTCATATTTAGATCAACCTCCCTTAGTCACTCTTATATCTGAAATATTATTTAATGATCAACAGTTTGACAATTTAGTAACCAAACTATACACCATTTTGTTAAGTTACAGGTCCATTTTAACAAATAAGCAATGGAACACAATGACTAAAGGCCTACCCCATGTCTCTCCCAGACAGAAAAACTTAAAATTCTATCTTCAGTAAAATTCACTTCTTGGGGTCAATACTGTGGTGTATTTACTTGGAAGTATTTGCAGAGAACATTTTTAACTCCTGACAAAATTGCTAAATTCAAAAAATCGAATAGCATCATTTGCTGGAGATGTCTAACATCATGTAATTCAGATTGGTTCCATATTCTCGATGACCGTTCTAAACTAAGGAATTTTTGGAGAGATATTGATGATTTCCTTTCTGCTTTACTTTCAGATAACTTCACATTAACTAAAAATTATTTTTTTCTTAATGTTGATGAAACCTTTTTTTTTAAATAAATCAGATTCCTACTTATTATGGACAATATTAGCAGTAGCCAGGAACTGTATTACAAGGAAATGGACCTCTACCCCTCTCTGAATCTTGGTGAATTTCTTTCCTTACTAGAAGAAACCATAAACAAGGAAGTCAGAAATAAAGAACTTAGAATATATCTGAGGAGGTTCACTAACAATCCATGGACGAAGGTTCCAAACCTGAGACATTCCAAACTGATTTTTAACCCTGTTTCATCATTAACTGTTTGCTTCACTGAAACTATTTTTTCTTTATTTGTACTAGTCAAACATTTTTAAGGCCTATGTAAATAATGTAAATAGTTGATTTAGTTTCATTGCTGTTAGAAGTTGTCTGTTTAGTATAATCAATGTATTAGACAGTGTTTATTTTCTTATTTTATCCTTAATAAAAATATTGAAAAAAAGAAATGAAACTCAGGCAGCAATTTGTGAAGTAGTTATCTCTAAGCTAATGTTATTTATTTACTGTTTGAGTTTATTAGTTCCAACTAAGTGCTGGTATTTAAAATGTTGATTGATGCATTTAACATCAATCTGAACATATTGTTCTCAGCTTTCCTGTGAAATACCTTTGTGCAAAGGGCAAGTCATTAAAATGGAAAGCAATGGCAGCTGCAAGGCTAGGCATATGATCAACAGATAGTCAATTAAAGGCAGACATCCACACAAAAGCAGGACTTGTTTTACCGTACCATTACATTACAAAAATGGTTTAATGGTGAAGGAATATATTTTTGAAAGATATTCATAGATACTCTTGAAAATCCTTCTGACATTTCTGCCTGGGTTTACTAGTATGAAAAACAAATAAAACTGTGGGTATGTTTACTCTTCTTTCAATATTTTACTAATTTCAGCTCTATTGCTAAGTGTCTAGCTTCTCTATTATGTTTTTCATTTTTACAGCTATGCATAGAGTTAATTTGTTGTGATTATAACATTATCATTCAGACTTAAATTGTTTAACTTGGCAGCTGAATTCTTAATACACAACTTTATAGTAAAATAAACACTGCAGTTTCAGACTCATCATACGTACAGTCAAATTGTGTCTTCATTCTGACCATCTGCTTACTTTGAATAATCTTTTTTCCTGTGTTCAGTGAATTATTGAAAGACATTAACGCTGCATAATTTGGTAGTTTTACTAATCATCTTCCATTTTTCATATGCCTCATTAGAATCACTGAAGAATTTTAAATCTAAAATTTCCTAAGGCCCATTTCTTTAGCATGCTATATATATGTATATATATATATATATATATATATATATATATATATATATTTTTTTTTTTTTTCTTTCTACAGACAATAATAATGCTTTTTTTATTGTAAAAGAAAATTACTCACTGGAAACAATGGCAAAAATCAGTTCTTTTAAGCACGACCTAGTATGACCTGAGTTAAAGTTCCACATAGGCCACATTTGCAAACTTTAAAAAAAAGCAACAGCACACAGAGATAAGAACAGAGGAAATACAGCTGGCTTTACTCTTTCTTCTAATGTTCAGTCGGAAGGCCATGGGAAATACTCATGGAAGCATTGTAGTTACTATAACTGCAGTATAATCGAACTGCATAAGGAAAAAAAGCTTATATTGCCACATGAGTTTAGAATGGACTTATTTAAAATTTATGGCAGGTTCTTCAATAAACAGAAGCAATCTTAACTCTGCATGCTTAGATGATGTATTTAATATGGTGGCCAAATAACATTTCTTGTAGCACAGAAATAAAATTCTAAGAGAACATTTGCAGTTTAATAGACAAAAACTATTTTGATATGAAAAACAGCATAAAAACAGAGCTAATTATAGAAAACACACACAGGGTTGTAAAAATGAGAATCGATATTCATTTGCTTGCAAGAGTAGTACATTATTTTTCAAGGATGCATTTTCTTATTTATATTGCAACACAGTATGTAGCATGGAAATTGGATTTCACAGGAAACATTACATTTTTTTTGCTTGTTCTGCACTGAAGGACTATATTTCGGAGTGCCAATCTGAAACAGACACAAGCACAGAGCAGGCTGTAATCTACACTGCTGCAGATATTTAATGTTAATGAGCACAGTTATCAAGGATGCTTGTACTACATTGAAGTCCATTTCATCAGTATAATTTATAAAGGCTTTCCATTTTTCAAGTATGAGTTCCTCTTTCAAGAAATTATCCTTTACCCCACTGTTGTGTGACTTGGAGTTGGTACATTTCAACATGCACTGTGTGACAAGACACCTGTATTTTTCTTGGTCCAGGGCTATTTGTAGCTGAAGCTATTGTGTGTTGTGGGCATTTTACCTACAACCCTTACAAAAGCATTCCATAGAAATACAGAAGCAAGCTAGAGAACAGTAGGTGATAAAATAGGATGAAAAAGGAAAATAATCAGAACGGTAAATGTCAACAGTGAAGAAAATATAACACCTTAATATGTTCATTAGGGAAATCAAAAAAATATAACAGATGGGGCATGGCCAAGATGCCAGTCTGATAGCAGAAATCCATAGCTCCATTTAGATTTTGATATCCTGACAGGAAATGTACTTAAAATTAAAGTATACTAAAAGATAGATTAACATAGACTCTGTTATTTTCTAAAAATTAATACAGTCAAGAGAATTTTTTAATTATTCCTGTCAAGAAGTTTTCTACTGGAAATCTCAACATGAGCAACTCGAAGAGCCCACACCAGGAGAGTGCAGTGAAGAAAGAACATATCTTGTAACAACAAACATCCAAGAACTGTCACTAAATTGGACAAATTTGAAAACAAAAGTGGATATTATCAAACAAGAATGCAGTAAACAACTGGAACTTCTAAATGGAATAGTAAAAAAAAAAAAAAAGCAATCTGAACAGATTCTTGCCTTAGAGGAAACCGTAACTGATCTGGATACTAGAGCAACAGAAAATTAACATCACAATCAAATTTTTTTCTGAAACAAAAAACCAGGCTGATTGAGAAACTAGAAGACCTTGAAAGTAGATCCAGGAGGAATAACACAATATATGGATTCAGTTCCTCAATAAGCGGTTTTCATCAGCACTAGACATGTCTGAATCCCTCTCTTTTGGAATTGAAAAGGATCATCGGTCCCTGGCAAATCCAGCTTCATCTCCGAGTTCATCTAACTCCAGGTCTATAATAGTTAGATTTTTTCCTCAAAAGACAAGGACTGCTGAAATCAGCTTGGACTAATTTCCCTATCAAAATGAGTGAAAATGTTATTTGTTTTGACAATGACTACACCTCTATAGTCATATCCAGAAGAAAGGAGTGTGTTCCTCTAATTAAATCCTTGAAAAAAGCCAGTATTAAAGCTCAAATTCTTTTTCCTGCAAGAATAAAAATCACCTTGCCAGAAGGAGTGAAGATATTTGATTTCCTACAAGAAGCAGTAGAGTTTATCCAACAGAAGAAAATACTGTTGGGCATAGAAGAAATGGAATGGTCATCCCAGAGTTTGAAGTGACAGGCAAAAAAAAATGGGTGGTCTGTGAGGGAAGGAACAAACAAAACTAAAGGACAAATGAATAACTTCCTTCTAATTTTAAATGCTTTGTTTTATGAATCATAATGTATTTGATTCTGGAATATCTCTATACTGTAGGGTAATGTGAATCATCTTTAATTTTCTCTTTTCCTTTCTATATTTACTTCTAATTACATATATTACTATGTATTTAAATAACATTCTGTCTCTTTCTCTCTCTCTTCTTTCCTCCGATTCCTATTTGTTACTAATATTCCTTTTCTCTCTTCTCCACTATAAGTACTTTAAATACTTTTCCCTTTTAAATAACTACAAATGATGTATGTCTTCTAATTCTTTGGTAATAGTATAATTTGACTTAATACCAAAGTGCATTTTTTCTAGTGGGTCAGTGGTGGGGTAACAATATGTTTCTGATTAGTGTTTCTAACTAAATGATTTAGACTCTTTCTTTAGACACATATAAACATTAATACAGTGCATTAATTGTGTTTTTTAGATGGCTAAATATAAGTTTTATATATATATATATATATATATATATATATATATATATATATATACATACATACATACATACATACACTAAGTTCTTTTTTTTTCTCTTGTCTGGTTAATTGGTGGGTAAATTATTCGAATGTTATAAACTGATTTCTGATATGAGGTAGCTGTTACTTCTAAATAGCTGTTTTTATATGAAAGGGTTAATTTTTTCATGATGATGTTTTGTGAGGAAACTGGTGGTCTCTGTGATAGTTCTCATTGTGGAGATTCATGACATGCACTGACAAGGCAGCTTGAGGTTTTTTTTTTTTTTTTGATTTCTGTAAACTCTAAAAGCTTCAAGATTTGATTTCCCACTGAAAATGCTTTCTTCATCACTAGAGAGAACCTCCGCTGTGCATGAGCATATTTAGATACTTTTTAACAAGTTTATGAAGCTGCAGCTTGAGGAAACAACAGTGATTGCATCACTTGACCTTTTGAACTTGTTAAATGGCTGTATTTAGAATTATTTTCTCTCGAAATTCTGTCATCCTTCACTTAGATACTTTATATGGTAAATAATTAGTTCTGATAAAAGTGTTTAACTCCTTTGAAAATACCTATGCTCTTTTATAGATGCATACACTCTGAAGATTCAAAGACACTTTTAGTAACTAAATGACAACAAATGAACTAGGAGTTGCATTAGAAAACTTGTTATGCATATTAACATTGGACTTATGTTACATAACTAAACAGAGGGTTGAAGGGGCTTTTTTTGTAATAACTGTTATATACATATATATATATATATATATATATATATATAAAACACATACATGGAAAATTTTAGATAAATGACTGACAAAATGGTTAAAACATCTAATGTTTACTGAAAAGTCTTGGAAATATTAACAATCTTCTTATCCTTCAGCTTCTAATGTTTATACATACTTTGATCTGATGTGTACTTCTGACATATCGTCTTATCATAGGTACTATTATTATACATGACATATTCATATAGTTTCAGTTATATTGGACACTCGTTCTAATGTTTATTTCATGGACTCCAGTTTCTTTAGCTGGTTTCATAATGCTTTTCTTTTTTTTTTTTTTTTAACTATATTCTAAGCAGAGATAGATAATTTGTGTCTTTCGGTGTTGGAGAGGTGGTGGATGGATGGTTTAGTTAAGTTTTTAACTAAACCAGAAACTTTGTTTCATGTATGTGTTTGTAAATAGTTTGGGTTTTTGAAAGTAGTGCTTAATACACATTTTACATCCATGATAAGTAAGTTTTCTGTAGATTTCAAGTCTACACGGAAGAAATGTTTTTCAGTAAGTAATAACATACACATTATAGTCAGTGGCTTATAAATGTTTATCATTAAATATTAATGGCTTGAACAGTAATGTCAAAGAGCTGGTTTGCTTAAATATATCAAAATGCATAAAGCCCAGATCATCTTTTTACAGGAAACCCATCTATTAAAAAAAGACCTACAAAAATACTCATTTAATGGCTGTGCCATTCTGGCTAATTCATGTATTAAGACTAAGAGAAGGGGCACTCTTATTCTATGGAAAAATACTTATACTATGCCAAGAATTATAGATACAATTTCAGATAAAGATGGGATGCTAAGCATGGTTATTTTGGAAATCAATATAGTATACTTTGATTAATACATACTGGATACCAGCTCAATGTACTTAAATATGTTGACAAATATCTGGACCTGATTACTTTAAATGCAAAAGGGGAAACTATAGCTGCAGGTGATTTTAACTGCCTATTATCAGGCAATGATACTTCTAAAAATGGTAAAATAAAACTAACATCTCAAGCCAAGAAGTTAAATGACTTTACAAACCAGATGAACCTTAAAGATATACATGGTCTAAGAGAACATTATTCCTTATTCTATACTCACTATTTACACTGGTGTAGTACACAAACAAACATTGATAAGGTCTTTGTATCAAGCAAAATATAGTCAAAAATAAGTGACGTGTCTATAACGACTTGTCCATTTTCAGACCATAATGCTATAAACTTTACATTAACTATGCATACAGATGATTTAAAATTTCTACAGAGAATTCCTGCTTTAGGGAATGGATAATGAAAGAAATAGACATGTTTATGGAAACAAATGATAATGGTGAAGTGACTGATACTATACTTTGGAACACCTTTAAAGTTTATATATATATATATATATATATATATATATATATATATATTATAATAAAATCCTTGTACCTTAAAAAAGGAGTATATATAATAATGAAAGAAATAGACATGTTTATGGAAACAAATGATAATGGTGAAGTGACTGATACTATACTTTGGAACACCTTTAAAGTTTATATATATATATATATATATATATATATATATATATATATATATATATATATTATAATAAAATCCTTGTACCTTAAAAAAGGAGTGTGTGGGACAAAGAACTTTCAGACTTGCAAGAAAACATAGACAAGATAAAAATGGATGCCAAACCAAATACAGTAGCACATAACAAAATTACTAAGTTAAACCAAAAATACTTAGAAGTTCAAAATCATAAGGTAGCCATAAACCTGGAAACATTTAAATTACAATCTTATGCTGTAAATCCTAAATATCTACATACAATAGCTGTAAGATCTAAAAAAAAAAAATCAAAAGCTTATTAATGAGATTAAATATAAAAGTGATGGTTCAGTTAAGAGTACATCTAACTTAATGGGCATATTAGAAGTGTTCAAAAACTACTATAAAGATATAAATAATACACCACTTTTGGAGACTGATAAAGTAATAAATACCTTTATTCAAGAAAATATAACTAAGGTGTCAATGCAACAAAATAACATATTAAATAAACAAATAACACTAACAGAAGTGAAAGAGCAAATAAAAATTGTAAAAGATAGTAAAGCTCCAGGACTGGATGGAATAATTCCTGAACTATGTAAGATTTTTCCTGAATATATAATAAAGAAAATGAGTGCCTTTATTATGGTTAAGCAAAAATGTACAACACCCTCATCTTGGAAATATTCAATTATCTCCGCCATATTAAAACAAGGTAAGGACCCAAATCATGTGCTTCATATAGGCCAATTTCATTACTAAACACAGATTATAAATTTTTTATGCCAATATTAGCTAATAGAATAAAGAAAACCTTACATAATCTAATACATAATGATCAGACAGGGTTCATTCTTCATAGAAAAGTGCAAGATAACATGATTAAATTACTATCATTAATTGACATAGCATGCAAATACAAAAACTAACTATTATCAGCCTAGATATAGGAAAAGTCTTTGATTCTATTAGTTGGTCTTATCTACAAAGAATTCTGAATGGTTTTGAATTTTCCTCAGATTTTGTCACCTTATTAATGAAAATTTAGAGTAGGGCACAAGCTTATGTGAAAATCGGATCATGTCTATCGTCACCACTAGAAATCCTCAAGGGAACTAGACAAGGTTGTCCTTTGCCACCATTAATTGTTTGCTCTTTCAATGGAACCTTTTGCTACATATATAACAAACAAGCAAAATATAAAAGGCTTTCAAGTTAATAAGGACTATTCTCCTAACATACAATTATTTGCTCATGATATGTTGTTAACGTTGGGTGATACTGATGGTTCTTTGCATGGTGTTATAAATACCTTAAGCAAGTTTGAAAGACTTTCAGGGCTTAAATTTAATCATAATAAATCCAAAACATTACTAATTAACAAAAACCTAAGAGAAAATAGCTGGTTTAATTGGGAGAATGATGTATTAGAATATTTGGGTGTCAGTATAAAGCGTACATGGAAAGAGTCTGTTAAACTAAACTACAGTAATTTAATAACCACCATTAATGAACTAATCAAAAGATAGAATAAAATGTTTTTCACAATGGAGGATAGGCTCTCTAAAATGATAATTTTACCTAAGATTTTGTTTTATATACAGTCATTGATACTACCCCCTCCCAAAAACATATTTAGAAACTTAGATTCCATGCTACTTACATTTTTATGGTTCCCCTTAAAACCTTAAAAACAGTAATGAGATATCATTCCCTAGCTTAGATCCTTACTCCAAATCAGTTATAATTACTGTAATATTACATTGGATCTCACCTACCTATATATCTGGCTGGAAAATAATAACTGATGTCAGAGCTATAGAAAATCAATTTAAGGAACAATACTTAAGTACAGTTCATTGGCTTTTATGTAAATTTTGTTTATTTAATAAGTTTGATAATTTTTCTTATGGCATTAATCAAATATTTAATAACTTTAAAAATATAATTGATTGCAATTACAACATTAAACAATTCCTATTTCTTATATACCCTATAACATACTCCTCTGATTCTTTCAACATCAGTACAATGCAAAACTAAAGGAAAATAACTTGATATTCTGGCATGAGTTTATTAAAAATAGGCATATTAAACCACTAAACTCTCTTGTAAGTTGTTTTGATAATAGTCAAGATGGTTGTTTATACACTCATTATGACAGTTTATAGAAAGCAAAATGAGAGTATCAATCAACCTATCGACTGAATCTTTACTTAGTTTGATCCAGCTTATTATTTGGTGTTGTGAAAAGATAGATGATCAAAAATTAAGTATTTTACCTATCTATAAGATACTAAGAGAAGGCACTCTAAAGTTTGACTCAGATTTTTGGAATTACTATGTAAAAATTAATGGAGAACAAATATCTGATGAATCCAAAAAAACTGTTATTGAAATCTAGGTATGGTACCTCTTCTTCATTATATTGGAGATTGTATTATTAGAAATGTATGAATAGAAGTTTCTATACACCACAAAAAATAAATCTTATATTCAAAAACAGTGAAAGTAGATGTTGGAAATTTGATGAATTACAAGAGGCCAACTGGGTTCACATGTTCATTGAATGCAGAAATGTTGTTCAGCACTGGAAAGACTTCAGATATTTTGTACAGGCTGTATGGTCTGATAGCTGTCATATTTCTAACTCACTAATCCTATTCAATGTTCCTATAGCTAATGTAATACTTAAATCTCAGATTCAATTACTCTGGTCAATTCTTGCAATTGCCAGAAAAGTTGTTACATTGAACTGGAAAAGTAAACAAGATTTGACATTTAAAGAATTTATTAATTTAGCAAAAGTTGTTTGTAAAAAAAGAACTGCAAACCATTTGTTATAGAACTCATAACATTATTCTAAAAAATAGCATGGCAAAAATTGGAAAACCTTTTGAACAAATACTGATAACTTCTCATGGATAAAATGATTGTTTATCATAGATGAATGTAAATATTGTAAATAGTGTTATTGTTTTATTGCATCTGTTATATGTACATTTGTGTATGTTTATAATGAAAACAAAATAAAAATGTTTTTGGAAAAAAATGTAACAGAAGCATGTCAACAATTAGCAACAAGGGAATGGCATGTGATACAATGCAAAGGAACAGTTTATAGGACTAGTGTTTTTTTTCCTGGTGTATTAGATTTTGTGTGCTGTAGAAGCAAAGCATGCACTTCACATGTTAATCAGACTTCAAATAGTTTAATACATGTTTCTGCGGTACAGAAAAAGACTACAATAAAGCCAGTAAAAGTATTCGGGGGGGCAGGACCAATCACTATATTGAGTGAACAGGGAGTAACAATTAGATGTCTTCAAAATGCAGTGAAAAGGAGGTATGCCTTCACAGTATAATAATTACATACATGTGTGTGTGTGTGTATATATATATATATATATATATATACATATATATATATATATATATATATATATACATATATATATATATATATATATATATATATATATACATTATTTATATATATATATATATGTATATGTATATATATATATATATATATATATATATATATATATATATATATATATATATGTATATGTATATGTATATATATATATATATATATATATATATTTATTTATATATATATATATATATATATATATATATATATTTATATATATAATATGGGTTCACTACACATTACCGAAAACCCACAATACCGACGCCCATACACCCGAGACCAAATACCCGAAAGACTACAAGACCGACAGACCACAAGCGCGAAATTCAAAATCGTGAACGTCTGAAACACATACAGTACACACATACACAAACATACAGCTTCCCCCCACAATCAGACAAATAAACTTACACTATATTTAAGCAGGGGGCAAGCCCCCCAGTGCCCCCCACACCCCCCTACTTTAATATTCTAACTCTGAGATCGCACAAACACACACACAATACAAACTCACACCCAAACATTACAGTCCCTCACACACATATCACAGTCACAACACACACTAAAGCCCCTCACAAACACAGTTACACACACATACTTACCTGAACCGCAACACCAGAAGCGCTAACTCAAAATCTCCGAACATCGGGATTATGAAATTCGCGCTTCTGGCCTTGCGATCATCTGGTCTTTTGGTGTTCTGGTCTCAGGATTCCGAGCATATATATATAGATTCACTTTAGAATCTCAAAGTACTGAAATTCAGTATTTTGAGCCCATAAAGTGGAATCCTGAGAACAGCAAAAGCTCAGAAGTGTGAAATTCAAAACCTTGAATACCAGCGGTTTTGAATTTCGCGCTTCTGAGATTTCGCTGTAGTTATGGATTCAGGTAAGTGTGTTGTGTGTGTTAAGGGTTTTAGGGTAGGGGCTGTGGTGTGTGTCGGTGCGTTTTGCTGCTGTGATGTGTGTGTGCGAGTAGAATGCAGCTAGTGTGGTGGTATTTTGTGTGTTTGTGTGTAGTGCGACCTTGGAGTGAGAATATTTAAGTGGGGTGGTGGTGGGTGCAGCCCCCCACATGGGGTTGCAGGAGTGCTTGCCCCCCTGCTTTTATGTAGTAGAGAGTTTGTGTGTGTGTGTGTGTGTGTGCAGTAGAAGGGCAAAATTCAAATTCTCCAGTGTGCAAGATTTTGAATTTTGCGGTTCTAAGTTTTCATGGTTTCAAAACTTCGACTTTATAGCTTTGAAATACTGAATTTCGATATTTCAATATTTCGAGGATATAAACTGAATCCATATATATATATATATATATATATATATATATATATATATATATATATATATATATCTAAAAATTTGATGGATGAGTTTAAATACTTTTGGATCAACAGTTCAGAGTAATGGTGAGTGTGGAAGAGAGGTGAAGAAGAGAGTACAGGCAGGATGGAGTGGGTAGAGAAGAGTGCCAGGAATGATTTGTGACAGACGAGCACCAGTAAGAGTGAAAGGGTAGGTCTACAAGAGGGTAGTGAGGCCAGCTATGTTATATGGGTTAGTGGCATTGGCAAAAAGGCAGGAGTCAGAGCTTGACGTGGCAGAGTTGAAGATGTTAAGATTTGCACTGGGTGTGACGAGGATGGACAGGATTAGGAATAAGTATATTAGAGGGTCAGCCCAGGTTGGAAGGTTTGGAGACAAAGCCAGAGAGGCAAGATTACATTGGTTTGGACATGTGCTGAGGAGGGATGCAGAGTATATTGGGAAAAAGATGCTAAGGATGAAGCTGCCAGGTAACAGGAAGGCCTAAGATTAGGTTTATGGATGTAGTGAGAGAGGACATGCAGGTGGTTGGTGTGACAGAGCAAGATGCAGAGAACAGGAAGAAATGGAAACAGTTGATCCGCTGTAGTGACCCCTAACGGGAGCAGCCAAAAGAAGAAGAGTAATTGCTTTTTTGGCAGCCACCATAATTTGACTCAGCAAGGCTTTACTATGTCTAGGCAATTCTAATTATGTAGCAGAACTCATCTCCCTGGTCAGTCAACCTGCTCCCCCAGCATCTCCGACAGAAAGGTCTGGAGGGAATCCCAAAAGTCTGCCTGCTGATTACACTCCCAAAAAAATTCTCCCAGCTACCTCTTTCTTGCCTGTCACACATCTAACATTTGCTATCCAACTGTGCAAAAATTCTTTGTGGTCTACTTGGGGTATAAAAATACCTATGTAAACACTTCCAGGCAAAGATCCTAGATCTTCAAGACTTTGTTGCATATTTTGGAGATATACATACATCCCCCCATTGTCACTTTGTGAATTTCTTATCCAATCTCTCTCTTCCCAATCCTTCCTTACTTATTGTTATTATTTAACTGCCTTGGAATTAAAATCAAATGTTTGCCAGCAAGTTGACTATGTCTAACATCTGGCAATAAACTGCAATTAGCACTGAGTATTGCATTATTATTACTTACCACTTGTACACTGCCTGTCGCTACTAATGATTGGATGATTTAGTGAGGTTCTTGGATTGGCCCTGCTGGAGTTGGTCACAGCCCCAGCAGTGCACCAAGAGGACTATCAAATTTGACTATCTAGAGAAAGTAAAAGTCTTAAGGTTTCCCCAAATGAACCTGTGGAAGGATCAATAATGGGGAGGGTCCTGGGATGGCGCTATCCATGGGTGCTGCCTCTTCTCGCAACAATGCCCTGACCCTCTCTCGCTCTCTCCACTCGCCCTGGTGGAGACAGGCAGGACCAAGCCTGGGACTCCCAGGGGATGAGAGAGGGTGAGTGAGAGGTGAGGTGGCATCCATCCTCCTCACCTCCCAGCAGCAGGAAGAAGGGGGTGCCGTCAGCAAGGCAGGAGGGATGGGCCTTCCTCTTCTGCCTTACAGGACAGCTGCGGAGGGGGGCTGCTGTCCTAGCGGTGTGGTCCACCATGTGCTCCAGAGGTGACAGACTCCACGTGGGAAGGGGGACGGAAATGGTGCCATTCTGGTGGGGGGGATGCTATGTCACCCCTGGAGTTGTACACCATGTCCTCTCCCCTCGACGGCAGTCATGGGTACCTATCACTATCATCTGTTATCTGTCTAATGTCTTGAAAAGAAGAACGTGTTTCTAATTTGTGCCATCTTATTAGTTTTATTTTGTTCTGCAAATGACTTCTGCATTCTTTTAAAATAGCTGACCTTTTGAGAGAAACTGGTCACAGTTTCTTGAACAAACTAAATTGCAATTTACAAATAATAGTTAATTTTTTGACCTTTAAGATGACACTTTCAGTTCACTATCTCAAAGTTTATGCAAAGGGATTTAATAAACTTTAAAAATAAATGAAAAATGGATGAGTCTTATTGTTTAAGTCTTAAGTAAAAGAATCCTAGCAGATATTTTAAATGTTATTGACTGCTCAATGATTTTGGAGTACCAACAGTTAATATAGCAATAAAGTTAAAAATAAAGCTGTACCTATTTGCAAAATGTTTAGCTAACTTTACAGAATGCATTTCCACTGTCCAGAATAAATGGCACATGAATAAAGTAATCACTGGCTCAATAATTTAAAATGAAAACTAGTTTCTTCAACATATTAATTTGATTTTACTTGCTATTATTCCACTGTGGTAAAATTACATTGGTTCCTTAAAATGAAGAATATTTTCATTTGCAATAACTGTAGTAAAAAGGCTTCAATTTGGGATACATGTTGAGTGATCAACAACAGTTTTCATAAATGAAAAAAAAAATAGAAGTGTTCACCAAAACTGATTTCATTGAACCTTTAAGACATACTTTTTTAGAGGAGTGCAAGTCCTTCCCTTGCGCCACCCATGTTGGGGGGATTCCCCACATATATGCATCAACTCAAAGGTCACACAACAGTAGACAAAGGTAAAAACTCCCATACAAATTAAACTACTTTCCATGAATGTCTCTCAATCAATTTGCATTCATAGAAACTACAAACTCTGTCTCAACAGAAACCCTCAGTTTGTATTTAGAATTGACGAATCCTATATGAAGAAGGTATTAAGGAAATCTGAGCATCTTTCCAGTATCTTTGGAGTAAAATGGAAGACAGTTGCACATCAATGTCTCATTTAACATAGCATGATGCAAAGACACTGTTTTGAGAAGATGAAATAAGGTTTAGATCAGAGTCTATTACAAATCATGGTTTTGCATTCAGGAATATCTTAGTGTCCTGCATAGCATCTTGCTTTGAGACTGATTTTACAAGAAATATATAAATCGGATTAAAAATACCAGACTAGTAATGTCAAGCAAAAAAGCAAGCTGTTTGGCAACATGTTCAGGAGAGATTACCTTACAGCAGGCCAAATTTCCTCCTACACCATTTCAGATAATGTTGGCCATAGTTGTGAAAAGGGATATTTTATTTTAGTAGTGGAATATGTTTGTAGGTATATTCAAAGGGTAAAGCTAGACAAACGTGCCAGAATGTTAACCATATCAGCTGTGTAACCTGGTTTATTCTGGACAATCCTTTGCAATAATAAAAGGCATGATTTTTTTGGTTACTCATCCAGTCACTGGGGACATAATTAAAGGCGGTCAGAGAGGTACTTTGCTTGACATGCAGAAGGAGTCGATCCCAATGATGTGGACTGCATCAGGTAGGAAACCTACTGTGGAAGCAGATGCTGTTATGTCATTCGACCACGGGTTGTTAGACTGCTATGTAAAGGTGGAGAATCTTAACAAGCACAACATCTTCCATTGAGTGACATTCTGACATCACCTTAAAGTTCACCAACACAAATATATTCTTGTCTTCAAACTGATTTTGTTTCATGTAAGAAAATCAAAGTCAGATCATATGCTCAGGATATACAAATAGTTTTAATCTATATTTTTTGCATTAAATTGTTAATCTCATGTGCATTCTTCGCATTTTTTGTTGCAATGTTCACATGCCAGTCTTTAAATGTCTTGGATCTTATTTCCTTATACTAATGATAAATTCTCTGCATTATCCTCAACATAAAATTTAGAGTACTGATTATGTAGACTGACTGAGGATACTGTGTTTGTGGTTTTTACAGTAACCACGATTTACAATGAATAGATTTAACTGGAATTGGTTAAATTTTAAATAGTATTAAGTCATTTAGTATGGAATGAAGAATAATACACAAAGAAAATACAGGAATTTAAAAGGTATACTTGGAAAATGGCAAGGTCAGAAATGAAGTGTATGCTTTCCTGTCTTCTTTAATCTTTCAGTTATAGACTGGTATTCTATGAGTACAAGTAGATGAAGTATGTTCTGTTAATCCTAGAAAAGATTTATGGTGAACTTGTGATAAATTCTTAGATGGCAACTTGTGTGTTTCATCTGAAGTGACTTTATAGATCATGATTTATCTGAACAGGAAAATGTCATATTCCAGTCTTTATAAGAATCATCCTCATTTCTCAGAAGGGACTGGATGTAGTTATAAGGACTTCAAGTGAAAAAAAATATATAACCACTACTGTAAATTAAGGACAAAGTAGTAGCCTTAATTCTGATATGGTTTCATAGCTGGTCAGAAAATGTGTGGTCTACTGTCGTAGCTATCATTTTACAGAACTGGACTCCAATGCATTTTATACTTGCCAGAAGACAATGAGGAAAAATGGTTTAGAAAACGTTTCATATACACTAACTGTGTTTTGTGTCGGTAAATACGCCAGTGCATAACTGTTTAATATATCAGAAAAATTATCATTTTGTTTTGTTTTTAACATCCCATTTTAATTCCAATAAATAAATGTGTGATATTATGTATGGAAAAACAGTTCTGTTGTACACAACTGACCATAATAGTGCCCACATTGTCAGTACTATAGAAATATGCAACATTTTTTTTATTTTTTGTAATAACACACTGCAATATAACCTTTAAAAATAAATTTGACAAAAAAGTATGAAAGGAGTAAGCTTCATGAACAATGCTTGACAGCAATACAAGATGCTGAACATGTAACAGGGAATCTAGGGCAATTTTAGTTTCAGGCACTATTAAAATGTTAATTTATGGATCAGA
>NC_056743.1:185243742-185246242 GCF_019279795.1 Protopterus annectens
AGGGTTTGATTCTTTAACGAGTGCCTAGTTTTTTGTTGACTGACTTTATAGTAGAGTTAATGTGGTCATCATAAGTAAGGTTATTATCAATTGTTACTCCTAGTAGATGGGTTGAAGTATCTGGGGATATATTAGTTGCATTGTTAGAGGTTATTGTGAAGTGCAGTTGGGGTGACTTATGAGTTGGAGCAAAGAGCAATAACATTTTTTTTGGAGTTCAGGAGGAGGCAGTGTTGCTTGAACCAATTTTCAACACTGCTAAATACTGTTTGGGTGAGAGACTGGAGAGAGGGTATGGACTAAGCTGAACAAATTAAAGTAGAGTCATCTGCATATTGTATGCAGGTGGCCTGAGGAATTTTGGTATGTAGGTCATTGATAAACAATGAGAAGAGTAGAGGTCCTAAAATAGAGCCTTGGGGTACTCCAGTGTTCACAGGAAGGGATTTTGAAAGATTATTATCCCACAATACTGCTTGTTGTCTGTTTTCCAGATAGGATTTAAACCAATTTAATGCTTGTGGGTCAAGAGATTGGGCTTTTAGAATGTCTATAAGGATATTATGGTTGACCATATCAAAGGCTTTTGAAAGGTCAATAAATAATGCAGAGGAAAAAGTGTTATTGTTATGATTTTTGTTTATGGAGTCAGAAAAGGATGGAAGGGCAGTTGTTGTGCTATGGAAAGGCCTAAAGCCATGTTGGCAGTTGGCAAGTAGATTATTTTGGAGAAGGTGTTTAAGTAGTTGTCTGTGTATGCATTTTTCCATTATCTTAGCAATTGGAGACAGTAAGGCGACAGGCCAAAAGTTGGAGAGTTCAGTAGATGACCCACCCTTATGTAGAGGGATGATGTGGGATACTTTCCAAATGGAGGGGATTTTGCTTTCTAAAATTGTTCTATTTATAAGGATGAAGATGGGATAGGCAATAGCTTTTGCTGCTATTTGCAGATATTCAGCTGGAAGTCAGTCAGCAGAAGGGGTACATGGTTTTAGTTTTTGAAGGAGTTACAAATGAGTGATATAGGTACCGGTTGTATTTGAAAGGTAGGAGATGGAGTCTTTGTGGTATTTAATGGGGATGTAGTAATAGGTGATAGAGTATTGGCTAAGGTTTGAATGGCTTCAGTAAAGTAGTTCTTAAAGGCATCATGAATTTGGTTAGAGTTATTTTGGTTGAAACCTGTAGGGGCAGGAGTTTGAGTGCCCTGGCTGAAGAAGTTTGTTTATGCCAGACCAGAATTTTTGTGGTTTTTGCTGATGAGTTTGTTGGAGGTGAAGGTAATAGTCTTTTTTTGTGTCTGAGAATATCTTTCTTGGTGGCATTTCTTACCTGTTTATAGTAAAGGTGATCTGATGGACATTTAGAGACTCTCCATTTGGCCCAATTTTTTTTTCTGAGGAGGATCTTTTGCCTAGTTTGTTTAGTAAGCCAGGGGGCAATTTTGGTCCTTATTCGGGAAAAACGATAGGGAGCGTGGTAATCTAGGATCTGGAGGAATCTAGTGTTAAAGTAGGTCACTGTATCATCAAGTGGAAGATGCGACATAGGTGACCAGTCACATGCTTGCAGTTCATTTTGAAAGCTCTCTGGGTTAAAAAAATTTTTGGAACATGAGGTTTTAAAATTATTAGTAGTTGGGCTATGGATTCTTTGTTTAATAATATAGGTTACTAATATCGTCAGGAAGGGTTCCTGGTTTATAAGTATCAAGGTGGCTGTTAAGGATCCAGTCTACGTGGTTTCCTTGCTGCTTGGCTTATGGATTCTAGTAGGAGTGGTTATAATTTGTGAGAATCTGTAAAGATTTATATGATTGGGAGGATTAAGGGAACTGCAGGTAGCCCAGTCTATATTAAAATCACCTAATACAATGGTTTCCTGAGGTAGGTGGGTAGAGAGGTAACTAAGTAAGTTTTCAAGAGTGTTGATATTATTTCCAGGGGGGAGATATGCACAAATTAGATAGATGGATTTGGAGCTGTATATTTGAAATTTGGTACTAAGAGTTTCTGAATTGGTATCTGATGGTAGGAGCACACTGAAGGGTGAAACTTGGAGTTCAGATTTATTCAGAATGGCTGCACCTCCACCCTTTTTGGTTTTATGGTCAAGTCTCAAGATATTATATCCAGGTGGGGTAATCTCCTGGTCCAAAGTTGAGGGCTTTAGCCATGTCTCTGTAATAGAGAGAATGAGTGCATATCTAAGAGTGCATGTAGGTGGGTAATTTTATTGTTAATGCTACGGATGTTAAGGTGAGCTATTAGGAGGGAGTTAGAGGGTCTATTTAAAGTAGTGATCGGAGGAGATGTCAGCTTCTGTAGGTTATTGGGAATGTCAGTATTGGGGCCTGGGTTAGGATGAATATCACCATCTAATAGGGGGTGTTGGTGAGGATATTGTATAAACTTAAGGATTTTGTAGAAATTGTTTGGGCATTTTTTTATAAGGAAGTAACATGGGTAGCTCTATGTTATTTTGGTAATATATAGAC
>NC_056743.1:185251242-185328742 GCF_019279795.1 Protopterus annectens
CTCGACGCCCAACCTTCAACGAAGGCACACCCATTCACGTGAAGGAGTATGTGGGAACGCTATGGTGGGTAGTAACCTGTTTATTATTATCATGGAGTGAGTGAGGGAGTATCTGTGGTGGGTTAGTCACCTGGCCAGTGTTAGCTTCTCTGTCTCATTCTGCTGAGTCCCAGGCAAGGTTCTAGTAGCATTGAGGCACTCTTGTGCTTATTATGCAGGTAATCAGTGAATGAATGGAAGAATAAACTAACCTCACTAGATGCAAGCAAAAGATTTTAAATTAACACAATCATTTTTAATATAATATCATTCAGCTGTACCCAGCTTATAGTTTACAGATTCAATTCAGCAATAATCTCCATAATGAAGAATGCATTAATACCATGTTTTCATTGTTTTTCTGTTCTAAAATTCTAAAATATTCACAGGAACAGGCTGCTAACTGCTGTTTTTAAGATTACTAGAAGATCGTATCTATTTACTCTGCAGAAGTTTTTATTTTTTTATATATTATTTACTTTCTATATTTTAGATCATATTTACAATAATGCTATAAAAGTTTTTGCTGTTTTCACTGTAACAAAGAAAAACATTGTCAACAAAATAATTTAACATATAGTTTCTGTATCAGCCAATTATAATTCTTAAAGTAAGCTATTTGTGATTAAAAGTCAAAACCCTGATAGGAAACCTCATTGATGGAGATGTTTTACCAGAATGAGATCCAGAGGTGTATATGTGCTCTTTTGATTATTATTTAGTCTTGTTGTATTTGTATGTATTATCACCAATTATTTATGTTAAAATAAATGTTTCTGAGCCTTCAGATCCTTCTGTGACTACTTAAAAAAATAAAAATAGTTTCTTCTGGCACTGCTCCTAAACAGTCTAATACATATTCCTGCAGTCTTTTGTCCTCTAGGTCTAAATAATTCAGTAAATACTGCAAGGAAGACCCTACCAAGCTGGAGTATTCACTTTGTAAAACCTTAGGCTCATGGAATATATGCAAAATAGTAGTTCAATCATAAATAATCAGGATACTTTCAATATCTATGGGTTCTTAATACTTCTCAGCTCATCCCAGTATACAAAGAACAAAGCTGTCCTTTATCTACATGGGAGTGGCCAGATCTGTATCCCCCATACTACCACCACCACTATACTATTTTATAGACATAGCCAGTGGTAAGCACACATGAAACCCAGGCCGCAGGGAGCCCCCAGATCTCTCACTGGTAGAGAGATCCCTGACAGTATGCAGACAGCTTTGTATTGTTCCCAGCTCGAGCAGTCAAATGTGTACTGCCAGGAGAAAAGCACAGCAAATCACTGGTCATGTTTTTTTTTCTTTTGCTTCCACACTCAAAAGTGATCAGAATCACATTTATTGGCCAGGTATGCACACATACAAGGAATGTGATTCCAGTTTCAATGACTCTCCAAGTATGAATTACATAAACAACATACAACTATAAAGAACAAGCCAAAAATGTAAATATACATGTACATATAAGGTGCAAAGTGCAACTCAGTGCAAGAAGTACTGAAATAAACTCTGAAAGAAACAAGTATAAACAATACTTGGAGGCTTGGGAAAAAGAATACCCCAGCCTAATAAGCTGAGTTAACTGTTTATGAACTTGATGGCCTGTGGAAAAAAAACTTTTCTTATATCTGCTTCTTTTGGTGCATATTAATCTACAATGCCTGGCTGATGGTAATTGTTCAAACATGTGGTGGCCTGGATGTGAAGGGTTGGTTTGGTGATGTCACCAAACAGCTGCAATCTGGTTTCAGGACTTTGGGTCAACCTTAGAAAGCTGTAAACATTTTTTTTTTTAATTCCTGATGTAAGCAAGCAGCTGCACTCAATCAGATCCATTTCAGTGGAGCATGGATCTCATTGGCTGCAGGTTACAAAGCTCAGAAAGACTTTTTTTTTAATTTATTCTAGTGAGGAAATGATTTAGAGAAGACCTTAATGGCCTAAGAGGAACAGCATTTCTGTATCCTTTGACATCTGCCTTTAAAAAAGGCACGTGCTATGAGCATTCTTATTTTTTACCAGAGTTTTGTCTATAAGAGATTGTGTTCTGTGGAGCTTTTCGTGCCTTTTGTATTGTTGGACTGCCTGGAGAGTGACTTAACATCTAGAAAGCCTTTCTTCAACTTCAGTGGTGAAAGTCTTCTTCAACATCCCTTTAAAGGCAATTTACCAAAAAAGTTGCAAACTGTCCTTTTCAGGACAAATAAAAGAATCTGAGTGAATTAATCTGCTACAGAAACTAATTGGTCTTGGCCATCATGGTGAGTGACCAGTGCATGATTTGAGTTAAGCAGCTTAACATTAACTGCAAAAAAAGCAAGTTGCTGTTTTTCCTCCCATTGTTTTTGGCTTTGTTCAGAATTTTTGTGCCAAGAGGTTGAGAGGCTTGGGGGATGTTAGAATATTGAAGACTACACAGAATTTTAATGCAAGCATTGTTGCTTTTTGGAAGGGCGTATCTTTCTCAATTTATAAAAGTGATGTTTAAAGTTTCCCCTGATTTTATAACCTTGTCCCCCATTCTTTTTTTCTTTGTCCAGAACTCTTGTGCTAGGAGGTGGAAAGATTTCAGGAGTATGGATGTGAATATTGTAGTCCCCTATTACTTTTGGCTTTGTCCAGCTTTCTCTCTGTAGGAGGTTGAGAGTTTGTGGAAGGGGGTGGGGGCTGTGAATATTGTAAAATACAGTATTTTTATTGATTTATCTATTTTTTCACAAGTACTGCAGTGTTTTTTTGGGGGGTTGATATCTTTGCAAACTTATAAGAACAGTGTTTAAACTTTCCCTGATTTTTACACCTTTGTCCTGCATTATTTTTGGCTTTTCCAGAATTCTTGTACTTGGAAGGTTGAGAAGGTTATAGGGGTAGGGCTATGATTATTGCAATGTGCAGTATGAATTTTTATATACGTATTGCTGTTTGTTTGCAGGAGGGCGAGTTATCTTTGTAAATTTTTAAGTGTAATGTTTAAACTTTCCATAATTTTACATATTTGTTCCCGATTATTTATTATTTTTTTGTATTTGACCAGAATTCTTGTGCTAAGAGGTTGAAGGGTTGGGGGAAGTGGGGCTGTGAACAGTTGCAAACTACTATATGACTTTTTTTTATAAAAGTATTAGTGTTTTTGGGTGGAGGGGTGACTTTCTTTGTAAGTTTATATACGCAATGTTTAAAAGTCTCCTTGATTTTATACCTTTGTCACTATTTTACTCTTTAACAAATCTTATGCTAAGATGTTGAGAGGTGGGGATGCAGGGGTTATGAGATTATTCCAAACTAAGTTTGCAAAAGCTTAATTTGAAATGTGTTCCTGATTTTATGCCTTCCCTCATTACTTTTGGCACTGTCCAGATTTCTTGTGCTGAACTGTTGAGAAGTGTATGTGTGGTGGGTGGGGTTGAGAATATTGCCGAATGTCCAGATTTTTATCAATTTGTAAAAGCAGTGTTGGAAATGTATCCATGATTTTCAACCTTGTTCTTGCCATTATATCTGATTTTGTGAAAAGTTCTTGTGCTAAATAGTAGATAGGGGGGAAGGAGATGTGAAGATATTGCAGAATGCTCAGATTTTTATATGTCTAAAAGAAGCAGTACTGAAAATGCGGACCCTGATTTTATGCTTTTGCCCACATAGTACTTTTGGCATTGCCCTGAATTCTTATGCTAAGACTGAGAAGTGGGTATGCAGGGATTGTGAAAATATTGTCAACTGTCCATATTAAGTGTGTAAAATCTGCATTTGAAATGTGTTCCTAGTTACGTGCATTTGTCATGACATTACTTTTAGCACTGTCCAGATTTCTTGATTTAAGTGGTTGAGAGAATTTGGGGGCTGTGAGAGTATTGTTGAATGTCCAGATTTTTTATCAGTTTGTAAATGCAGCACTTACATTTTGTCCATGATTGTATGCCTTTGCCTTACCATTACGTTTGGCTTTGTCCTGATTTCTTGGGCTAAGAGGTTGATAGGGGGGAGGAGATGTGAATATTGGAGGATGCCCACGTTTCTATATATTTACAAAAACAGTATTGAAAGTCTGTCCCTCATTTTACACCTTTGTCCTGTCTGTTTTTTTTTTTTTTTTTTTTTGGAATTGTCTAGACCTCTTGTACTAAGAGGCTGATAGATTGGTGGGGCTCTGTGAGTGTTGCAGAATGTTTATATCTGTGCCTGATATTGCTGGCCTGCTGTGTGGTAACAAAACATTCAGGACTGACGCAGGAGATTTGGTGTAGTGGTATGTTGCTCTGACTGTAGTGCACAGGGTCCTGGCATCAAGTCTTGGCAGTGAAGTTGCTGAGTAATACTTGAGTTTCAGACTTCTTGTCCTTCACAAAACTCACGCTAATGAAAAAGGTATTCTAGCACCCTTGTATGTTTATAAGTGTAACATTTAAAATCTTTCTCCGTTTTTACACTTTTGTCCAGTATTGATATGCTAAGAGGTTAGCGGGTGGGGGCTGTAAGAATGTTGTAAAATGTCTAAATGTTTGCTTGACATGTTTGGCCTGTCCCTCATATATGTGTTTTAGTAAAGCTTTTGATTTTCTGTCTTCATATCCTTTACAAAATGCATGCTACTGCACAACCTGTTCTAGCATCTTTGTAAGTTTTTATGTCCCTCAGATGGTCTGTTGTTCTACCATTATTTTTAGCTTTGCCCAGAATTCTTGCACTAAGAGTTTGAGAGGTAGGTGCTGTAAGAATACTGCAGAATGTCTAGATTTTTGCCTATTTTTGATCTGTCCCTCAAAAGTGTGTTTTTTACATGAAAGCTTTGAGGATTAAACAGACTTAAAAGTGTGGTTTTCTAGCAAAATGGTGAAGAAGTTATACAAGACATGAGTTTCACACTTATCCTTCACAACGTACTGTTATGCAAACCCCATAATTCTAACACCCTTTTACTTCATGAGTAATACTTAAGTGTCTGATTTTACAAATTTGCTTTGCCATTATTTTTTATATAGTCCAGAATTCTTACGCTAAGAAGATGAGAGGTATGTGTTATGTAAACTGCTGCTCTGTGTTACGCAGAAAGGCATACTTCTGAAGTATCTCTAATTTTGCCTCAGTGTCGAGATGTTTGATCCTTACTTGTAGTGTGTTCCTCTTAAAACTTGTTGTCAAGGAGGGGATTGAGTTTCAGACTTCATATTATGCAGGTAGGTAATACCTATCATTTTTACCAATGCATTCCTGCAGATTGGTCATTTTGTGTGATTAAAGGGAAAACCTTTTGCATTATATTTTTGGTTTATTGCCTCATATTTTAGTGTGCTCCCCTTTACACTTACAGTTTTGTACCTAGTCATTGACTCTTTCAGACTTTATATCCTTCAGTAAACAGAATGCTAATGCAATCACCTATCATACACAACTTAATATTTAAAGTGTTTAGGGTGGTGAAAGGGGGAGAATCTTACAGAACATCTTGAGGCTTGCCTCATAATTTTTGTGTTTGCCTTAAAAATTGGTGGTTTTCTTGTCACTACAGCTTCACAGTTATTACCCATTAGAAAATGCATACGTTTAGAATACCTGTTTAGTAATGTTCAAAACTCTGTAAGAAGATTACTGAAAATCTGTTCCTGAATTTCGCCATTTGCGTCTGCATTCTTTTGGCCTACTGGCCACTGTTACTATTCATTTTTCTGCCTGTGCTGCAATAGTAACCGATGTCAATAAAACATATTTTATGCATTATTGGAAGTGTATCATTTTGTAATACTCTTCAGTCATGTCTGTTGTGCAGCTTGTCCTTATAATCAGTGTTTACAGTATTGGTCTCCCATTGTTTTGTGCCTGCAGTCAAAATAACGAATATGACTTGTGCCTGCAGTCATAACTAATATGACTTTTTGGAATTAACTCCTTTTCCTGGTATATGATCTGTCTGCATTACCGTTTTTTTTTTTTTTTTTTGCCTACTGGTTATTCTTCAGTTGTTTTGCCTGTGGTAGAATAGTAATTGGCATTGACTTGTCACTTTTATCGTTGGCTGAGACTTGCATCATGTGTTCTTTGGTTCTTAGTTGTCTTAATGTGGTACACTTCATCTGCTGCTGTGTTTGTGATCCCATAATGAAATAGCCAACAAATTGCTGTCTTAATGGTGAATTAATATAGTGGGGGGGGGGGGTCACCAAAATTTTGAATAATTCTCTAGTCTTTCTGCCTGTATTAAAAGTACTGTAATGAAACTACGTATCTTGATTGTGGATGGTAAACAATCACAGCTGCACTATATACAGTAGTAACTAAAGGGGGGTGATGGGAGCTTTCATTTCTTTACTAAGTACTGACCACTACTGAAAACTACATTTGGGTTAAGCAGAAAATCTGAAGTTCCCACAACCCCATTTTGTTACCATTGCATGTAGTGGAGGTGGAATTGTTTACCAACCACAACTGGACTGTGTAATTGTAGTATACTGCATTCATTGTCACGTAGGCCATTGAGATGTATCATTTACGGATCAGCCGGATACTTTGTGTAATAACTTTCATGTAAAGGTATATTGTTACAGGGGATAGTAATACTACTATGCTAGACCATATGTTTGGAATTGTTTTTATTTTGTCATAACTAATATTTCTAGGAGTACTAGTGTAATAAAGTAGGGGATGCCGGAGAAGCTATGCATAAAAGTATAGTATGCTTGATGATTGTATTATGTAAGCAGAGGAAACAAGTGTTTCCAAGTGTCGCAGACAGTGTGCTAAGGGGTAGCTGGTAGGGTTGTAGTTTGACCTTACAGTCAAGACATTTGTTGCTTACAAAGGTTTGTTGGTGTGGAGTTTGTATTTCATGCTTTGTGATGTGGGGCACCTCAGAGTTGAGTGTCTCAGTGGGTCTATCAATTAAATGTGATGAGTATTATTCTTCTGTTGTCAAATTCAACTTTATTCTGTGTAATGCTGAGTTTTATGGATGTAATCTGCCAAAGTTAGTCAGCTTCAGAATAAGTGCTCAGAATGCTAGCCTCAAAGTCTTCTATCTCACACACATTTTGAGTAGTTATAATGTGGTGAGGGTAGAGCAAAGAAAGTGGTGTTGGAACCTGTATAGGAAGTGTGGTGCTTTTTACTTACATGACAAAAGGATCTGATGCCTCAACATGTAGTAATTCTGTTTTACTTTCATTTCCAGTTAGAAATGAATAGCAAACGGAAAGCTGCAGTAGCAGAGAAATGAAGGATGCAGAGAGACAGCAGGATTCCATTATAAAATGTTTCTGTGGGTCATCAGAGAAGGGAGATGCAGAAAAAAGTCTCCCTGCAGTAGAACACAATGGTCTTGTAGTACAGCCTACCCACTGTGATCCCAGTATCCTTACCATAGAAAGTGACCACTTTGTTGCAGCTGCACCACAGGCCATCTCCTGTGAACCTACAGCTGCTACCATGGGAGAAATTATGTTAATATCTGAAGATTCAACTTAAAAAGATCAGCCAGGATTAACAAGACTTTGACATGGAAGCAACCTGTACTTCTTCAGTGACAAAAGATGGTAGTGTAAGATTTATAGGGAGTGTCAGGTGTGTCTTCTGAGACTCTAGGGACTTCGCCCAACTTTGGTACAGGGTGAGTTTAGAGTAGATGCCATTCAGCATGGATCTGTGCAAGTGATGTTACCATAGTTCCCAGGTTAATGAAAAGAAAAGAAGATTTACATCACAGAATTATTTCCACAAGTTGCCTAATTGACAGAAAGCAAAATGGACTTGGTTGACTTGCTTTTTCAAAAGATGGGATGTTTTGCTTTCCATGCAAATCGTTTATGCATTCTAACCACTATCTCAGTCAGGTGGTAATACCATGATGAGATCTGCCCAAAGCTTTACACTGCCATGCATGTCCAGTTGGAAGGAAATGGACAACAGACTAAAGAGCAAGTAGATGATGGATGATAGGAGATAAGCAGTAGTTGAAAAAAATTACTCATTGGTTTGGCGTGGTAGAATGCATTATAGCTACTGTCCAGTACCTGGCAGAACTGTAACATGACATTCTCTGGGACGAGTGGTGCTCTGTACACCCACAGCAGTGGCAATTTCTTAGCATAAGTACAGCTTTGGTGATTGATGCTGTTATAGATGAACATTTGCATCATACTTGGAAGAAATAAGTAATGGATGGTTATCTTGGGAAGGACATACAGAATGAAATTATACAGCTGATCTCAAATGCAACTTTGCAGACTACTGCACAAAAGGTGAAGGATGGTGGGTAATTATCTGATTCTTGATTGCATGCCAGAGGTCATCAATCAAGACCAAATGGCTGTAGTGGTCAGTTATGTGGATGTTTCAAGGACTGTAGTCACAGCTGAAGAACACTTTCTGGGATTTGTGCCTGCGAGTTATATGACAAAAGCAGGACTTACAGATGCATTCCTCAGATTCTACATAATCATCAACAACTGTTGATGATAACAATATGAAACGGAAACAAGTTCAAGTGCAGATCTGATAAAACAGTGAATTTGAGCATTCTGTGTACCATGTGCCTGCCACAATTTAAAGCCTAGTCAGGGATGTTGCACATTCATCATTGCAGGCAGGGTCTGTCTTTGGATGTCTACAGAACATTTATGTACTTTCTTAGGCATCAACAAGCCAATAAGAGATCTTGAAATAACACAAATGTCACTGTGAAGCCACTCTGCAAGACTCGCTGGGAATGCAAGATTCCTAGGTAGTTTACCAAGGGCCTTGCAGATATTGGCCTCACATTTGCTTTCATATGCAATCAGGGTGGGGTGCACGGGGGGCTACATTCGCTGTGCGTTTTCCTTTTTATACCATTTTCATTTCTATCACTGTTGGTTTCATCATTATTTTTGTCATTGAAACATACTTTTGAGTTTCAGTTTCCTCACATACAGAAAGTGTAAACAAAACTATTAGATGGACCCGATGAAGCACAGGCAAAAGTGTCTTATTAAAAATAGTTCTGCAGTGCTAGCTCAGTGTGGTGTCATGTTTTGTTCATTAAAAATAAAAACCTTTTAACTAAGAATGAGGTTCCACAGGCTACTGAGATGGTAAACCCTCACAGGTCTTTAAGGAATATTTAAAGAAGGGACTCTGACCTCTAACCTTTACGATAGGGGAGATGTTCCTCCATTCATCTCCCCTATCATCTGTAACTGCCTTTTAATAACTGAGCTGTTGAATGTAATGTATTGAACAAGAACACTCATTCATCTACATACTTAACTGAATAAACTACTGGAAAGTTCAACAAGGTGTCTTTATTCCTCCCACAGGGAGGGTATCAAAAAGAGTCTCCTAGATCTGCTAGCTAAATAGACCTTATGTAGACAAATCCTTTATTTCTTGTTTTATGTGCATGGGGAGTCTGTTCCACAGCAGTGGAATCCTCTGCAAAATATACCTGTCCCTCCACACTGTTGTACTGATTTTGCATAAGAGGTTTAGATCCCTTGACTGAGTATTTCTGATGCCGTTTGACTTGCTGATGTGTAATAATTCCATCAGTAATGGGTTGGAGGATGCCTTGAATGCCAGACACTGTTTACCTCTTAGTAGTGTGTAGAATAACAAGTATAGCGAAAGGGCTTTTGAGGCTGTCCACAAAGGACATGTTCAGACCCTGTGTACTTTTAGTAAGTTATCTCTGTGGGCATTTCAGTTGTTGCATGTGGCTAGAGAGATGCATGCTAAAGGGGGCATTATATTCTGTGACTGGCCTAATGAGGACTGAGTAAAACCAGACAGTGACATCCCTAGATCTAGACACAATCCCTTTGTTTATAAGCTGTGCAATATAGAAGGGCTTTCTTACAACAGACACATGTTGGTCAAAAGTTAGGTCGATTTCCTCATGCCAAACCACTGGGTCCACTCTTAGGGGTGAATTGTCACTGGTAGTTACCTGGGGTAAATGACTTCCCAAAGGATACGATAATGCATTTTTGGCATTTAGTTTCAGACCATGGTTTTGACGCCAGTTATTTATTTGAGATAAACTTTCCTGAAGGATGGCTAAGTCATTTGGGGATTTAATGACGACTTCTAGCTTGCAGTCATCTGCCAACTTAGCCAGTGCCCTTTTGTAATGGCCATTACTTCAGAAAAGCAGATATTAAACAGAAGAGGTCCTAGCACAGTAGCATGGGGGACTTGAATGGTCTCTTTGTGGAGGTAAATTCCCCTACTTTGATTATCTGCATCCTCTCTGTGAGCCACTTAACAATCCAGTGGGTGACATAGGGGTTTATTCCCAGTTTATTTAGCTTTTCTAATATGCTTGAGTCGGGTATTGTGTCAAAAGCTTTGACCAGGTTGAGGTATGCAGTGTGTACCATTTTTCCTTCACCCATCACTTTGGTAACCATTTCAAAAAATCCACCAGGATGAGAAAGCATGACCTGCTATTGATGAATCCAAACTGAAAGGGGTCTAATGTTTGGAGGTTCCCTATGTCCTGATTGATTACTTCCATGATAAGTCTTTCCATGGCTTTACATATGAAGCTAGTCAGACCTATTGGTCTGTAATTGCCTGGGTCTGTGGAAGGGCCTCCTTTATACAGGGGAATGACTGTAACTGTTCTACATTAACTTGGTACAAAAACCTGTATGGATGATAAGATTGAGCAGTGTTAGGAGTGTGGCTAAATTGTACTTCATGCTTTTTAAGATGCATCCAGCAATTTTATCTGGACCCATTGATGTAGTACGTTTAGCTTTTGACAGCACATTTAGGACCTGTCTTTGTGTGATAACTACAGGTGAGCCAGTTTCAGGTATATCTTGAGGGATAGATGGAGGGGTAAAGTTAGAGCTAAATTTATCAGCCAGTAGGTTAGATACAGCTTCAGTCACAATCGGCTCAGTGCATTGCTGCATTGTACTTTTGATATTACAAACATAACTAAAGGGTATCTTGTGATTTTTCTTTTGGCTTGTGTCACTATTTTAGTCTCACATTTGGCTTTGTTTTATTTTTATTAAACTCCTAAGTTTGTTTATTTCAGAGACAAGATCTTTAACTTTTGGGGAATTACTCCTCTTACTTTTGGTCAAAATTACTTTCCTTTTATAATAAAGCTTGTTAATAGTATGGTTCCACCATGTGGGTTTGTTTTTGTGGCTTTTCCTACACTTATTATTATAGGGTACAACTTTTACAATAAGATACGCTTTTTATTAGTGTAGGTGCTGTCTGATGTAAGAATCTGTTTTGCTCTCCCATGCTATTAGACACAGCAACATATGCTGTCAGTCTGTAATGTTTGTATAATGCTTTTTTCATCAAGGACTGGTCATCTTCCTTACATTTGTTGCTTATCAAGGTAGGCCATTTCCCTAACAATCCAATCCTTCTAAACTTTCATACTTTTGCCCAATCTCAGTCCCCACATTTCTTGGAAAATACTACAGAAAATCTACAAACAATTAACTACCTGCATTTAAAATTCCACCTCTTCTCACACAAAAGCAAAATGGTGTTTGGGCTTGCAAATGTACAAAGATAGCTCTCTGGTCACTCACTGATGAAATACTAAGTATGGACAAAGGGCTCCTCACTGGTGATCTCTTAATTGACCTAAGTCATGCATTTGATCTTTCTGACCACTCCATTCTACATTTCACCATGATCTACACAAGTGTCATCCCGCAAGCTACCACCTGTTTTGATGAGTACCTGTCACTAATACTGTTTGCAGGAAGAATATGCAAAGCCCCTTTGGCAGAGGTTCCTATCCAAGCGGGTGTACCGCAAGGCTGCACACACACGCACACACACACACACTGCTCCTCTTCTCCATTGTCATAGATACACTTATCCTTGATGTTCAGACCCTGCCCTTGACATTAGATGCTGACAACATGGTCCTTTTCGGATCCAGACCCACAATAACAGACACAAAAAAAAAAAAACACGCCAAGACCACCTCTTAACACTCAGTGCTTGCTCACTAGCAACTGATTTCTCCTTAATCTTTATAAAATCTAATCCATGATTTTGGAACCCACCTAAAATTAACAAAATAAATAAATAAAAGACCATCACAATCTAACCACTGAAACGTCTACTACCTTCAAGTACTTGCATATATCACTGGATCAAACATTACGTTTTCAATCCCATGTTTGGAAAAAAAACAGACCAAAAATCACACCGCTGTTACTCTGGGTACAAAATATATGAGTTCCTTTCCCATTCATTGAAGGCCACTTTAGGTAAGGGCATGTTAAGTGCCCAAAAGGAATATGAACCAAGACAAATAACTAATTCCTCCAAAGAATGCTTGGTAAGAATGGACAACATTGACTTACTGTACTGAATAGTTCATAGAAAAAAGTGTACCATCTCAGGAAAAAAAAGCCAGCAGAAGAAATTGTAATGACATAAACTGTATGTAGAAAACAACTACAGGTACAACTAAGAAATATAAATGCAGTATAACAAGTCTCATACAACATGAAGCTCCATAACTTAATCTCACACAAAAAAGCAAATTCAGTGTGTCAGTTTCAAAGAAGAGGCTGTAATACAAAACCAAAATCATACAGGCAGTTAAAAACTCAAGCAGAAGTACTGAAGAATGGGAGAAAAATGAAATGTGATGTTTATAAATGGAAGTAAAAACAATTTAATTTTAGCCTCTCGCAATTATAATGTTTGATTTTTTTACTGGAAAGTATTTCCAGAAAGATACAGTTTTGAAGCTGTTAATTCAGGCCTGTCTTTATGGGTAACGATTTGAAATGCTGGGACCCACTAGAGTGAGTCCAAAAACACAGACGGTGAATGCTGGAAAAAAATGTACTTGCATATGCTAAGTTTGAGATGACATTTCCCACAATATTCATTTTTCATGTAGGTATGGTAATCTAGTAGTTGGTATTTATAAGTTGTGTGGGGGGCTTGCTCCCTCATCGGAGAGTAGAGGGTGGCTTGCCCCCTGAAACAGAGGTATAAAGGACAAGAGCTGTTTTTGAGATATGCTGTTATCTTGGATTTTTGATTTTTTTTTTCTGTTCTGTCAGCATTTGGCATTATGAGTACCAACATTTCTATAGGAAGCCATCTTTACTTGTTCCATAGTTGTCTGACACAAAGTTTACACACGCATTTCTGTGTTCATGCAGTTTTAGCAGACCAACTGAATATGCTGATTTATTACTCATATTATATAAAAAACAGATTAAAGACTCGGCAGTTGAACAAAAATGTCAACATAGATTTAGGAAATGGTGTCTGACAGATACAGTAAATGAAGCAGAGCTTATTAAGGATGGATATCAAGTGAATAAATTATATTTACAAATACAACATTTTAGTTCAGACTTCTGTTGCATGTGAGTACAGAAAGTAATAGGATTAGACATCCACATTTATTTTCAGGACTATGCTTAGCACATTGGCAGGATTTCAATGACTGTTCATAAATGCATAACTGTGGTTAAAATTCAGAGGCTTCTTTCCCTTTGGGGCAACTGATCCTCCTGAAGACGAAATAAGGCATGGGAGAGTCATAAATCATGAAAGACCTTTGTCTAGCACTCAAATGAATGGTGTCTTTCTCGAGAAATAAAAAAGTGTAGGCTGAAGCTGCAGGAAAAAAATGAGAGGAAATGGAAATCTACTGCTTTCAAGTTATAGCTGCTTCAAGTGGCATTTTAAGAACAAAACCAGTGTTTGGCACTCAAGTATCACTCAGGTCTTCTGCTTGGAAATCATATTATGGGAGTAATATTTGTACTGAGAAAAGTTCCCTACATGAGACACCACTTGGATTTCAGCTAACAGCACTGATATTGTGGTAAAACTGGTTATGATATTCTACAGAAGTGCTTTCAAGAAAGGCAGAGGTAATACAAACTTAGTAATGGAAGTGTGGCCAATAAGTAAGCATTTCCTTTCTGTGCTTATGAGAGAGAAGAAAGTCAGGTATTTAGCTTGGCTGTTTAATATTCATCTGAATGGTCCATGCAAGCAATAATGCCTGACAGGGTGTGTGTTAATGTGTAATTAACGCTCACCCACAAGTGTTATGAGCAGCGGAGGGCCTCTACACCCCTGAAAGAGCGTTAATTACACATTAACACACACCCTGGAGGACATTATTACACTTAGACAATGGTCTCGCTGTAAAACTTCTTGTGTTTTACTTGCTTATTTATTTTAAGTACTATATTACTTTTTTATATATATATATATATATATATATATATATATATATTATTTATTTATTTTATTTTACACTTGTTGACCAGGATAGTCCGACTTAAATATATGTCCATTTTCAGTGGAGGCCTGGGGAGAAAAGCTCCAAATAACACAGATAGAACATAACAGATGCGAGTCAAACATGTTTACAAAGCCCGTCTAGTAGTTATTCACAATATACACAGTGTGTAATAGTATACAAAAACAAAAATAGTTCCTTGCCCTACTTTTTCAAACTTGCTGTAATATATGTTAATGGTGTCGGAGGAAGCCTTTTACATCAAATATATATAAAAAATAATATAGTTCTTAAAAAAAAATAGCAAGTGAAACACAACAATTTTACTTACAGCCTCTCCCATACACACGTACACAGTCTCTTCTGCTTACACACACACACATATATAGATATATATATATATATATATATATATATACACACATACACATAACATATATATATATATATATATATATATATATATATATATATATATATACACACACACACACACACAAGATCCTTCTCAGTCTCTTAGTCTCCAGCTGCTTTCATATACACATTCAGTCTCAATCTCTCTCACAGGCAGTCTCCTCTGCTTACATACATGCATTCACTCACACATCACTCTCGCTTTCTCTCTCTCTCTCACACACACACACACACACACGCTTTTTTTTTTCTCGTTTTATTTTACGCTCGCTAAACAGCAAAGGCGCTGCTTAGTGAGTGTAAAATAATGGCTCCCTCACTCTCACCGACATGCACGGATACACAGATATAAACATACAGACACATGTGCACCTTTTTATCTTCTATTTTATCTTCTTTTTTATATTTTACACTCTCTAAACAGAAAAACGCTGTTTAGTGAGTGTAAAATAATGGCGGCCATTCGGTTCCTCAGTCCGAGCTCCACAGCGACTTGATAAGCAGCTGTGAAGCAGCGGACTCGTTCTCAGCAGGCATTACTTGTACTTTAATACCCTGCTGGAGAATTCTCATTCTCCAGTCAGGGTACTGATGTACAGTTTGCCCACTGTCTAAAGGGTTTAAACAGATATCTTGCTGAAAGTCTGATTCCCCATTGGTTAGTATCAGTATATGAATTTTAACTGAACAAAATTTGTTAACAATATTACACACATGATCATAGACAAAGATGCAAATGTCTCATCAGCATCACTAAATGAGAACTAACTTTAGAAATAGAATCTTATTGTTTTATTATTCTGTGGAAAACTATTACACTTGCATCACTATATGTAGTAAATAATATTTTGTAATTGCATGTGCCCCAAGAGTGACCGGTTTTGGAATTACCATACTAATATGATTTTGTTCCTTATCCAACGTTTTTTTCAAAAATGCAGTGTCTCACCTTAATATAATGTCATTTGTTTGTAATAAATCCCATATAAAGGGTGTAGTAAACTGCACTTGTATATTTTTGTGCATCTCTACTCTTCATGCATCTCCATCATTTATATAGACTCCTGGTGTTTTATTAAAAGTATATCTACACCATTGATGTGTTATCAAAGTTACACAGACTCTTAAACCCAGCATGCTACTAGCATAAAGCCTGCATGTTGCACACACAATGATGTATGACTCTCAGAATATCTGTACCACCTAAAACAATGTCTTAAAACTAAAAATATACTCTTAATTTAACTGGAAAAGGCAAATATTTTGAGACAAGCTGAAAAATAGACCTCATTTCTCTTCATTACAGTAAACACAATCCACCCAAAAAATCAGAACTACCCAGCTATATCAACTGATTAGAAAATAAATTTGGTCCTATTAAAATAAGTGTTAAACTAAAATAATAAAATGTTTTAAAAGAAAATCACTGCATTTAATCTGTGAGCAAATAGCACTACCTGCAAAGCAGGCGCAATTCCATCTGAAAAAAACATACATAAAATATAACTAAGCTAATCACCACTGAATTTAATGGGAAATAGTGTAACACAAAACAGAGAAAATGGAAAAAGGCCTGTGGAGAACTTAACTTGCTGATGGATATCAAGTTAATAAATTATACATAACAGCTCAGTCAAAATAGGGGAATTCACCTCTAGTAGTAGACCTACAATGAGCGGTATACCCCAAGGATCTGTCTTGGGGCCTCTACTGTTTGGGATATACTTTCTGAGGTGCAAATCTGAAACCAGTGGTTTGTGGCTGACCAACTTTGCAGATGACTGCAAGCTGGGTGCTGTCTTAAATTCCCCCAGTGATGTGAACCTCCTCCAAGAGGACCTTACCGAAACTAATGACTGGTGCCAGAAGCATCGCCTCAAATTGAATGCCAAGAAATGCATCATTATCCCCTTTGGGGAAAATGGCATCCCTACTAATTATCACATTAATAACAATGTACTAAGCATGCAATTGGTGATGAGGGACTAGGGCACCCAGGTTGATAGCATCCTGACTTTTGACCACCATGTTGCCTCCGTTGTACGGAAGGCTTTCTACATGACCCACCTCATAAATAAGGGTATTTCATCCAGGAATAAGGAAGTCATAATAACTCTGTACTCCTCACTTATCAAACACATTATTGAGTACAATGCCTCCTTTGGCATGTACCTTGCCAAGCACATGCAGCAGCTGGAGAGACCACAGAGGTTCCTGACCAGGAAAATCCAGGGTCTCCAACACTTATCCTATACAGATTGGATAAAAGCCCTGTCCCTCTACTCGGTCTCGTATAGACTGCTCAGAGGTGACCTGTGTCTGGCATACAACGCCATCTCAGACCCAGGCTTGATGGAGTTGCTGTATATATGCAAGTCAAACTCCACTTGCGCAACCCACACATAAGGCCTTAACCTGGTGTGTGACATTAATAGAGCTTGTTGGTGGGATAGATTTATGGCTCAAATTCTACCCCATCTGTGGAATAGACTCCCTCTCCATGTCAAGCAGAGTACCTCTCTAGCCCTCTAAGAGGAACTTGGATGACTGGATGGGAAACAGAAAATACACCTGCTGGACAGGGGAAACAGGTGTTGACTTTGGGGGAACATGGGTGAAATTCTTGGCTAAGTTCATAAGGGCCTCCGGGCCAATAGCCTAGTATGATCCTATGAACTATGTTGTACTGCAGAACTAGATAACTTGGGTTATGACCGGAGATCTGCTATTCATTATGCAATAAGTTCCCTAAAACTAGAGTACAAGATATTTCATGTATCACACTCCACATGCATGCATTCCATATGTTTAGTATATTCTCTGTGTCCTTTCCAGTGACATTGAATAGTCTTACTCTGCATTTGTGCCTAAGTAAAGTGCCTCTAAAAACAGAATACATATATTTCAATTACTGTTTTAAATGTTGCTAGTCGTAGTCTGTGAGCCATCTATAGCCATTTCTTGCTTTATTTATGAGCAAAGACAGAATGAATTTCTTCTGAAAAGTCTCTAAACATTTAGTTGGATGCACTTCCCTCAACATCACAGCTGTGATTATCAGGTCTCCTGCTTTTTATGCATATGCTGGTCACTTGTCTTTGAACAAAAACACAGTGACGGAATTTGTCAGAAGGAAAACATGTAAAATGTGATGGCCAGAATGGCATGCAGAAAGACTCCGAACTGCAATCGGGTGACAATAGGACAGCTGCAGCATTTTTATTTATTTATTTATTGACCGGGTTTGTCCAACTGGGATTTTGTCCCATTTTCAGTGGAGACCCGAGGAGAAAAGCTCCAGATAGTACAATAAAAAAACACTACAGTAGTATACAAACAGCAAACAATAGAAATAAAACTAGTCATTACAGTAGTAAAACAATAAACAAAACAACATTAACAATAGTTAAATGACAGCACAAGGTTTTTTTTTTTTTATGCTATGTAACTGTACTAGTGGGGATAGAGTTCAGAAGTATGACAAGGATAGATGGAGTGATTCCAATGTGGGGGAAGGAGAGAATTAAGTAGGGTCATAGCATGGGCAAATTCTGGAATTGAGTAAATGAGTCTTTAGTTTTCTTTTAAATAGTGGGATGTGAGAGATTGAGCAAATGTCAAGGGGTAGTTTGTTCCAGGCTTGGTCCACAGAGTGTTTGTAGAGTAGCTTACCTACTGACTTAATTTGGGTGGTAAATATCAAGCAATTGTTGATTAGAGGTGTGGAGGGGTCGAGATGGGGTGTAGACAGAGACAAGGAGAGATAATGATGGACAGTAGGATGGTTTAGAGAGCATAGAGTGCAACATGTGAAATTGATAGAGATGTAGTAGTTGTGGGAGTTCTAGCCATTGTAGAGACTTCAAAGCAATACAGTGGTGTGTGTTGTTTGGGGAGTTGGTGATGAATATGGCTATTTTGTGGTAGGATTGTTGGAGTTTTTTCAGGGTAGTTTTTTGGATATTTGTGAAAACTGGAGCAGCATAGAGGAGTGAGGGGAGGAGGACTGCTTGTCCTAGGGTGAGTCTAGCTTCGGGACTGAGATATTTTTTGTTTCGGTATAATAGACCTAATTTCTGATGTGTTTTCTTTATACATTGCTGTATGTGTTGACTGAATTTTAATTCGTCGTCAATAATGACTCCAAGGTGTTTTGTGTGGGTGTCAGGTAGGATAGCTGTGTTATTGCAAGACTTAATGACAAAGGAGGATTTATGATGATTAAGAGAGTGGGGTAGGAAGAGTAAGAGTTTGGTTTTAGTAGGATTGAGTATCAGTAAGTTTTCTGAAAGCCATTGTTCAGTGGAAAGTAGAGCTGTTTGGGTTAGGGAGTGTAGGTTGGAGATGTTGGCTGTAGAAATGATTGTGGAGTCGTCTGCATATTGTATAAGCGAGGACTGATGGCATGAGGTGAAAAGGTCATCGGTGAAGATGTTGAATAAGAGGGGACCCAAGATGGAACCTTGTGGAACACCAGTAGAGAGAGGTAAGAAAGGAGAAGGGGAAGAGAGCCATTTAACTGACTGTTTGCGTTCAGATAGCTAGCAAACCAGTTAAGGGTGGAGGTGGAGAGGTGAAAGTTAGTGAGTTTAGATAGTAGTAGTGGATGAGACACTGTATCAAAAGCTTTGGAGAGGTCAAGAAAGAGACAGGAAGTACGTTTATTGTTGTCCAGAGATTCTGCAATGGTGTGAGTGAAGGAGAGTAGAGCAGTAGTTGTGCTGTGAGAGGGGCAAAAGCCATGTCGGATAGGGGTGAGTAAGTTTTGATTGAGAAGGTGATCCATAAGTTGAGTGTGGATGCATTTTTCTAGTATCTTAGATAGTGGGGACAGAATGGCAATGGGTCGGTAGTTTGAAGGGTCAGTGGAGTTACCTCCTTTGTGGAGAGGGATAGTGTAGAAGTATTTCCAAAGGGTGGGAACAGTAGATTCTTGCATAGATCTATTTATTAATATTGTTACTGGGTAGGCGATAGAGTCAGCTGCGAGTTTGAGGAAGGTCTGAGGTAATTTGTCAGTGGAGGGGGAGCATGGTTTGAGTTTGAGCAGTAGAGATTTGATGTAGGAAATGGGCACAGGCTTGAAGTAAAGGGGTGAAGTGGTGGGGTGGGTGAGGGGAGAGGTAGATTTTGTATGGAGGAGATAAAATGTGAATTAAGTAGGGTAGCTGTTTCCTCAGGAGTTGTGTTTGGGTAGGGTGAGGGGTTAGAGGGATTACCAGGGTAGAGGCTGCTGTTGAGTGTTGTCCAGAATTTACGAGGGTTTGAGTTATATTTGTTCTGGCCTGAGCTGTAGAATGACTTCTTGTCTATTATTACCTGTTTTTTAGCAAGATTGCGTAGTTGTTTGTATTTGAGTAGAAGAGGTGTTTGTTTAGATTTGCTCCAGGTTTTCCAGAAACTGTCTCTTTGTTTCATGATGCACTTAGTTTCTTTAGAATGCCAGGGAGCATGATTGGATTTCATTCGAATCTTCCTAGAGGGAGCTAGGGAGTCCAGAGTATTTAGGAAAATGTTTTTAAAAGTGTTAACAGAATCATTTAGAGGGAGTTGTTTAAGGGTGGACTAGTCAATGTTTTGTAGTATAGAGTTAAACTGTGAAGGATTAAATGTAGATAGTTTTCTGCAGTCTTTGAAAAGGTGGGGTTTAAGTGTGTGAGAGTTGTATCTTAGAATGGAGGTAGGGAGATGGTCACTAACAGAGTCTGATAAGGTTGTGGGCTGGTGGTAGTGATAGGGGGTGTTGGTGAGAATCCAGTCTATTATAGAGCTGGAGGCTGAGGATTTGTGGAAGCGTGTTGGGGTGGAAATGAGTTGGAGAAAACCATGAAGGTGAATGCTATGTAAGGGAGAATCAGTAGATAGTTTTGCCCAGTCTATATTGACATCGCCAAGAATGAGTGTTTCATAGGGTATGTTGAGGGTGAACCAGGATAAGATGTTTTCCAGTATGGGTATATTGTTACCAGGAGGAATATAAATGGAAGCTACAGCTAGTTTTTTGTGTGCATTCAGATGGATATTTAGCAGGGTGGAAGATGGGAATAGATGTGGGGTAAGGTGGTAGGTTAAGGGTGTTAGAGTAGAGGATGGCTACTCCACCACCTTTCTTTAAAGGTATGTCAGAGCGGTAGATGTTATAGCCAGGAGGGAGAATTTCGCTGTTACAGATATGTGGCTTGAGCCATGTTTCAGATAGGGATAGGATGTGAGGGGTTTTGAAAGCAATTCATGAGTGTAGCTCAGTAGTTTTATAAGCTAAGCTTTGAATATTCAGTGAATAGAAGGTTAGGTGTTTACATGGAGGTGAGTTATGAGATAGGGGTTGTGTGTTTGGTAAGTTTTTGAAGAGACTTCTGAGAAGGGGGTAGATATACCTCAGAAGATGTGGGGGATGGGGAGAGGGGAGGTGTAGAGGGGCCTGGGTTTGGGTGTATGTCCCCAGAGGAGAGTAGGTCTTTTGTGAGAAGAGTAATAGATGTGAAAAGTTGATAGTATTTGGGTGGTTTAGGTTTAATCTTATTAGATTGTTTGAGAATGTGTAGTATGTGTCTTTTATATAGAGTTGAGGTAGAAGTGTTTAATAGGTTTGGAGAAATGGTGAAGGAAGGAGGAGTAGGAAAGCTGTAGATTGTGAAGTTGGAGAACAGAGGAATGGATATGTGAGGTGGTAGTGATAGGAGGTAGAAATATAGAGTAGAGTGAGTAGTGTTGCAGATATAAGTAGATGCAGCATGATGAGTAGTTTGGATTGGGTGTGAAGAGAGGAAGTTTGGAAAGGAAGTTACTTTGGATTGGGTGTGGGGAGAGGAAGTTAGGAATGGAATGTGGGAGTGGAGATAAGCAGGAAGTGGAAAAGTAGTGACTGGCTGGCAGGAAGGGGAGGGAAGGTTAAGTATAAGGGACACTATTCTGGGGTGGGTGGAAATGGGGGTAGGGTAGTGGAGCGGAGTGAGCCCGAGCGTAGCAAGGGCGAATGGAGCAGGGCTGCACCAGCAAGGAAAAACCCAGTAGAAAACAATCAGTGAGAAGAGGTGAGAGGGTGAGAAAATAGAGTGTAGGGATTTAGCTATAAGCAGAGGTAGTGGGCCAGAGATTAGGGTAGCAGGTTGTTAGAAGCACAGTACAATTATAGAAACTTAAGGGAGAGCAAGGTAGGGCAAGGAGAGAGAGGGAGCCTAGGATCTCTAGCTGTATTAGTGAGGACACAATCAGAATAGAAGGAGGAATGGGTATAGGGAAGAGTGATCTGGATAGTGGGGGGATGCCTAACAATGGAGAGGAGTAGGGCTGAGTGGGGGGTAGGAGGACAGAGGGATTAGCAAGTTAGAGTAGGAGAAATGAGGTAGTGGAGAGGGGGGCAGTCAGCAGGTAAGCTACAGCCAAGCACAGAGGTAGCCCTGAGATTACAGGCAGCATATCAATGTTCCAGGTGAGTAGTACATACTTTGATTAAGTCCACCAGGAGAGTACACAGTCCACAGATGTTTGTCAGGAGGTGGAATTCCAGGCAGTTAGGGACAGGAGTAGATGCAGGGTAGCACAGGTAGTGTTAAATAACCTGTGGCTGGCTGGGAGACACCTTAGAACCGCTCATAGGAGGGGGAGAGAGAGAGAGAGTAGCAGTAATTCATGATTTTTTAAACATGACAACTGTTTTTAATGGAGACAGTTTCTGATTAGAAATAAAAACAGTTTAAGAAATAGTATTTTTATGTCATGGAGTTTAAAACAGGTACAGAGAAAAGCCATCTGCTACTGTCAGTCAGGATTCAGAAGAGTGAATTATTTTGAGGGTAGAATGGCACTTGTCTGTTTTGTACCTGAGCAAAACACTATAACTACAACAATGCCAAGGAATCGCCAGATTTACACAGATACACACCTTAATTTATTAACATTAAACATTTTCATCTCTCATGTCTCATTTGCTAGTGGGACAAATGTGCTAGACATTAACAAACCAAGGTATGAATCTGTGTGAACCTGGTGATTCCTTGGGGTTTTTGTGTTTATTGGTTTTCTTTACAACCATATCTTCAGGTTTCAATGCAATATAACTCTCTGAAACTTTATAATAAAAAGAAATTACTCAAGGAAATTATGTATGGCCTTATGCACATCTACCAAATGCAACATCTCAGGGGCTTTTCATGCTACAGTTTGGCATTATACTTGACCTTGTCATGCTACAAGTTTGCATTATACTAGACCTCCACTGGTAGGGGATATTTTACCTCTGGTTAGGAGGTAAGGTGAAACTAATACCCAGAGCATATGTGCATTAAGTATTTGTTATATCAGAAACTAAAAAATACTATTTCACCTGGCAAGGCAACATTTCTTTCAGCACATATAATGTGAGGCATAAAGTCCATGTACTGAGAAAGACAATATGTTACACTATAAATTAGTTCTGAGACATCGTGAGCCTCTTAAGGACAGAAAGGACATCTTGCATTAATTTTGTATCCGAGTATCCTGTTATAGATTTTTGATTTTTTTTTTTAAAAACTTTGTGTCAAAGTCTGCACTACACCCAGTTTCCACTGGGGAATATTTGACACTTGATCAAAAAGCAGGAAAAACTCATAAATGTAGGTAGGATAGAGGGAAGGGTGGGAGCCGCTGCAGGTGTGAGGTGTCATGGGGTATGATCATGAGGTACTGATCGTAGTAGTACAATACTAGTATTAAATCCTGGTTTCACATTTGCAGTCAGGGTTTCAGCGCTCCATGTGTGGCAATCAGTCAGAATAAAAGCAAATTTTGTATCAGGAAACTATTCTATAAACAACTGAAAACTGCTGTTCAGTTTCAAAGCAGAAAACCTTGCTTCGTATCTTTAGCTAGCTACCCCTCTGGCGGCACATATATTGGATATACATAAATCCACTTAGTCATTACATTGCAAGTAAATAGCATATATATATATATATATATATATATATATATATATATATATATATACACATATACACACACATACATTTCTCCAGGAAAAAAGTTTTTTTTCCCAGTTTTAGCATGGCATAACTGAAGTTTTGTGACTAATTTAGCACTGAGTTGCACTGAAGTGTCTAAGGGTAAAATAACATTCTTATGTGCATGTTGCAATGCTAAATCCTGTTATTGCCTGGATGTTCTGTACTAAAATCTTCAAAGGTGGACTGACATGTGGCCTTTAATTCAGAGGTACCAAACATAAGTGCTCACAGATCTTCATTGTCATAGTCTGATATTTTGCACTGAGCGCAGTTGACATTTTCGGTTTGACTATAACTTCTCCTGAATATGCAAAATATGTTGTTAATGCAGAAAATATAATGTGTTAGTTGCCATTACATCAGAAGTAAAAGTCATGCATATTTCAGTAGAAAAAATATTTCTAGTTATAGCATTTCCTGGCTCAAATGCTTTGATCTGTAGCAACTAAAGTGGTGGTGTCAAACTCAGCATTCAGCTACAATGAAATCTCATAAGGTAGAATATCAGTATTAGGTGCAATTTGTAAATTAATATCGTACTATTACATAAAAGTTTTATAGCAAAATATTGAAGGCTGACTGACATGGGTGTGGATTTATGAATGCCTATACTAAGTGTACATGATCTGTATTCAAGAACAACCCTACCACATTTTTTTGCTGTCTATTCACTCAGAAAGATTGCAGTACATGCACACAGTCTACACTTTGTAGTAATCTTTAAAAAAAAGTTATGTTTTTCATTTGTAAAATGTTATGGCTCAAATGTCATGGGTTGAAGCAACTAAAGTGGTGTGGTCACAATCATTGTCAGCTATACTGGATTTGAATGATAGTGCCAGATGAATTATATAGCTGAGCATCCTCTTGTCACTGACTAGGAATTTTGAAATATAATGAAAAGGGAGACTACCATAGCATTTTATACTTGAGTACCAAATAATGGTGTTCACAGGCCTTTATAGTCAGTGTGACATTTGGCATTGCACCCAGTTTCTTTTGCAGTGTTGTATATAACTTCTGCTCAAGCTATGGAGTACAGTAGTGATCCAAAATACATCTTCACAGTTATCATTACATTCAGATTTTTTGCCACTTTAATGAATAATGACTTATATGCTATGGTCCGAAGCATCTAAAGTAGTGAAGTCAAACTCTGTGTTGAGCTGCCTAAAATCCCCAATGGTAAAACAGAAGTCTTAAGTGAATGTTGTAGCATAACACCATGTTGTTATTTCCAGAGAGTTTTGTAATAAAATTGTGTTAAAGGACCGAGACATGGCCATTACAAATAGGCACAAAATACAGGTGTTATGGGCTTTCCTAATCATGTCTGATATGCTACATTATACTTTGTTTCCAGAGGTCCTGTACATCATTTCTTCTCATTATGAAAAATACAGCCTGACATAGAATACATCTTTTCTAAATTGTCATTACATTGGAGGTAAAATAATACATATTTATTTTTAACATATAATGTAGGCATGTTCTACTGTGACATTCACCTTTTCTACAATGTTTACAATGGTAGTAGCTTCAGCAGAGCAATACATGTTAATGGCTCTTCTAAGAACCAGTGTACATGGTGTGGTGTGCCATGATGAACCACAGATGGTATGATCAGTGCCTAACCTACCACTTGGTTGATGAGCAGATCATGGACACGGAGTCTGTGTGGGCAGAGGTACCATATAGCAGCATGCTGAACTTAGTCAGTCACATGTGATGTCAAGAGGGATGCATGGACAGCCCATCACAGAAACTTAAATATATGTTGCTTTAACCATGCTAGCTAAAGGAACCCACTTGTGACTTTCAGGGACATGCCAGGGCCTTTCTACGTGCCAGCTACATATATTTATCATGGTGTGCTGAAACATGTGGAGCATATATGGTGCTGAAGAACTGCAAAGAATAGACTCGCCACTATGTAAGTGCTTGATACCGCTACCTATTTCAGCAAGGTATTGAAAGCCACAGATTGCACATATTTTGCAATCAAGGCCCCACCTTGTCCACAAGTTGTCAGATACATCAACATGAAAGGCTTCCACTTAATCAGCTACCGCATGGCTTGCAATAACCTTATCTCATCTGTAATGTTGCCTTGTATCACACAGACAAGCCACACAGTTCTCATATCTGTCTGTATTACATCACTACGTTGTGTTTTGTTACTTCCAATAGCTGTAGCTATTTGACAGAAGCACACATGAGGGTATACAGAGACTAACATATACAGTCACTATGCAGCCAGGTAGCTGGTCACAAGAATCGTGTCACTATTATGGGTTGCAGGGCATAGCAGATCTGCACTAGAACCTTGACTTATGACCCCCATCCACAATCCCATCCCCAATACCATGGCAGAAATGGTACACAGTACTGCATATGCAGAGACAAGGAATGCAGTGGAACAACCGGGCAATGGATGCTTGCATTGCCTTGCACTTGATGGGGGCACTATAATATTTGTGATTCATGTAGCCATATATGTGGTGTGTGTGCCATTTTGCATAATATGGTTGGGTGGTAACAGATACAGTAGTAAGGAAAACTGCAGCAGGGGACTCAGCATCTATAGCAGTAGATGCAGAGCAAGCCACATAGTTAGATGAGTATCAGGCACAAGTAAGAACCTGTGTTAGGCAGTAGTGTGTGTAATACATTTTAGTACCTGCAAACAGGCAGTTTCAGATCTAAAATTACAGACCATGATAGAAACAACACAGCATAAAATGATACATGTATCTTCAAATCCAGGCTGTGCAAAATAGTACACAGAATAGCCATGTTACACATCAGAAATTACTCCTCGCACACAGGTTAAGGAATGGGCAGACAGCCATTATTTGCAGTGTGTGAATGGAGTAACACAGTGACAGTAGTGTTATCATTTGGGTAAGCATCATGGTAGGTGGATATTGTAGTCAAGTAATCTGGTATCAGGTTGTGGGAAATCAAGTCTAACATCCCCCATTGGAGGCAGGAGCTGTCACAAGCATTGGTGATTAACATGGTGGTGGTCTGTAGTATTGTGGCTTGATGTAGTCCTTGGCAGGGAATGTATAGTACTACTGCAGCATGTGCATATACCCTGATGGGATATCCAAGGTTTGGAGTCAACAGATGTGCAGTAGCCATGACCTGGATGACTGCCACAACTAAACATGGTCCTCCATGTGCCCACAGAGATATTCATGATGTAGGATTATGACAGCAAGAGTTTGAAGCCTAATGAGGTTCCCAGTGCAGGATGCTGACAAGTACTGGCCAAGTACATGGAACTATCCTTTGCCAGGTGCAGTGGTCTTCAGGACCACAGGTGACAGAGGTGCTTTCTCAGAAATGGTCTGTCCCATCTTGTTATATCTTGCTTGTAACAAGATGCATCACATCCAGTCTTTTCAATGACCATGGACAGACTGTTATCATTTGCCTCACGAATGCACCAATGGATGCAATGCTAGCCAGTGGTGGCCAGAGCAGCACAGTCTGCTCTCTAGCTATATATTTCATGACACTGTGAAAGTGCTGGATGTCATCATGTGGGATGTGCAGGTGCTGCACATTATCTTACAGGACATTCAGCACACTCAACATCTACACAATGTTGCTAGTAACAGCTGTTTGTGGCTGGCTAATTGACATGCACAACCACTGATTAATGCCAAGTGCTGCACCCAGGTGAGGAGCAGACAGTTATGGAAGTGCTGAAGACCACCATACATATTCCTTGTATGGTATAGGCACATGTCAGAAGCCTTGTGGCTCATAAATGCCTTCACAAGTCCATCATATGTAAGGGAGTTTTTGAGCCCTCTGCTGCTGCTGACAGTGGCATTGCCTCATCTGACTGTGCAATTTGTTCATTGCCATTGTCATCAGCTACAGGTGACCTGCTAACATCAAATTTGAGTAGCCTAGTTGGGTTTGAAGCCCTAGCAGTGGAAGCTATAAAAGGATACTATTGGCAGCACTGCAATAAAAGGCTATTGTGCCATGACAGACATACTGGTAAATTATACAGTTTATGAAGGTCCTATGAACATTTACTTCCCTTGTTGTGCAAAGTGTTGTAGTTGCAGGCCAGAAGTACTTGAGGGACATATACACAGAAGCCTTTTGCTGAGCAAGTCTTGCCTCACATGTAGTGCACTGTACAATATGGCCATCTGAAAACTACGATTAATCTTGTGCATTCTCTACAAACACTCATGCATTTATCACCAATTTAGTTCCTACATCGTAGCCAACTCAAGGAATGAGACTCCACTACCAACACCCGGGCAGAAACACCAGGGTCTCCACCACCTATGTCAGCTGCTTCAGTGTCAGCGGTCCACCTCCTTTGGTGGTCATGTCCTTGGCAGTGCCCTGTGTCTTGCTCTTAATAAGCCACATCATATCAGTTAACCTGAAACAAACCTAATGTAAACTTTTATTATGGTCACCAACAGCATGGATACCAGTAACACTTCCTACCACACCTGGCCATGAAAGCCCTGGTATGCATTACCTTTGTCCTGAATGGATATGTCATGTGTGCAGGGACTTGCAGCAACATCTCTATCTCATGGTCCATCCATTGCCTTGTGTGGACTCATGCCAGGATATGTATACCAGTGGGTTACATGTTGGTGTGTGTGTGTGTGTGTGTCTGTTGATATCACATATGAATGTATGATGCCCACAATACATATAATGGTCATTTCCTTGCCCCTGTTGCCCTGTGACAACTCCCCCTTTCCTACATAATCTGTGGCTATGGGCATGTTACTACAGCAAGCCTTCCTGCAGTGTATTGCACCCCAGTAATACCATATACATGTTGTCCATTACACACTATGAAATGAATTTCTTCAGCATAGGATGCCATCATGCCCTGTGTAGCATGCCTAGCCTTATGTGTGCATTGCCCTGTTCTATGCACTACCTACATTTGGACATTACATTGTTATGTTACTGCGGCTTGGCCTGATGACCATATATGGCAATTCCTCTATGTCCATGTTGCTGCTATCAAGAGTATTTAGATCAGTGTGTGGCTATATTACCCAGAATCTTGTCTTCTCTCAATATGCGTATTTCAAAGTTGTTTGTCTTTTCAGCTTTTCCCGGTTAGGGGTTGCCACAGCGGAACTCCGGTCTGCTAATGCTTGGCAGTACATATTTTTTTTATGGTGCCAAGTTACCAGCCTGATGCCCAGTCTTCAGCGAAGGCACGCCCATTCACACATGTCTTTCGGAGGCCACTCGAAAGCAGGGAGGACATGAAGACTCCACACAGAAGGCACTCCAGCCAAGAATCGAACAGGAGAAGCTCTTGCTGTGAGGCAACAATGCTACTGTTGTACCACAGCGGCTTTTCAAAGTAAAATTCTGAATTAAGTTACTGGTCTTAGCACAGTGTCTTGCAATATGCTGCCCCTACTTTGTATCATGCTATTATGGGCCTCCCAGCATGGCATTTATGTTAATAATGAAATTCATCACAGCTGACTCTGCAACAGTACCTTGATGCACCAATCTAAAAGGTGTTGACCTACTCAGTCCTGCCCATCGTGCAGCTCTGGACAAATGTGCACATTAAGCTCTTGCATTCAGTCTGTTAAACTTGTATCACTGCAGCTCTGGATTGAATTAGAATCAGCTCACTGCTGCATTATGATACCGATTATGTGATAACCAGTACACATCTGTGTGCTGAAAGCAACCATTTTTCTCCTTGCGTGGACCTCGCTGAATAACTGTCGCTGTTTCAGGCACATGGAACAGCGGGCTCTTACATGTTGTCTCAGGAACAGCAAACTTTTCTTCCTCCTCCTCTATAAGGACTTTCACGAGTATCCGCTGGGCTATTATGATGAATGCCTGTATAAGATGGATGCCTGTCATGAGCTTGCTAGGATGACGAAGTATGCCACTGGCATTATCCATTCTGATGGGCAGTGAAGGTGGCATAACAGGGATGTGGTGGTATCAACCTGAAATGCTTAGCCATAGGGAAGCAGGCAGAGACAACAGAGTTTTACTGTGAGCATTCTTTTCACAGATTCACAACTGTACTATGCTCTTCCTACTTCATCCTAAAGCAGCTGAGGACAGGCAAATTAATACAGATGGATGTTACAGGAAGCAAGAATGCCTCTTTCCGCAGCAAAGTGCATACGCCATGCCCACTACTGAAATGTGCCATGTGTGCACTCATGTGTTCTGTTTTTGGTACTCTAGGTCTAAATGTGGTGGTGGCGGCGGCAGTCATCTCAGCTTGTGTGCATCAGTGTCTTAGGTGCTAGGTTGCTAGTGGTCCCAGGTTGTCTTTTTAACTCAGAGATGGATATCAACCTGTTGAAAGTGACCTGAAGGTCTCACTATTGGCCTCCATGGCCATAACTCGGAGAGAGATTCCTCTTCTATTAATGGCCCAGATGGGTTCCTTGTGGTCTCCTGAAGACAAGTTACATAGGTTATTGTCATCTGAGGTGTGCTGATACATCGACGCCTGCTTCACCACCATTGGTAAAGTCCTAGCATGGCAGGTTAAGTTTTGCAACTGGAAGGCTACAATCATTGGTCCACCACAGACATAGTATTATTAGTCATGGAGGTAACTGATGTCTGTCAGCTAGCCTCTGGACCTGTCTGGCATCTACTGTGCACCTTGCCCTATCTGACATCCAAGAATCGTTGCCTTATGTATCATTTCGCATACCTTTTTTTTTTAGCTATAAATGAGGTGGAGACAATCAATTTAAGTTTAAAACAGCTATAAGGATATGAGAAGGCTTGGGTACTGAGATTGTGTCCTGGAAGAAATTGCATTTATTTTTATCCTTAATGTGCTCCTTGAGTGATTTTTAACAGATAACTTTGTGCATTGTCGGGGATGCTGCTGCAGGAGGGTAGTGCAATTTTAGATTGCTTTTCAAATGTGAATAATGTGAAATAAGGTCAGTGTAATTGTATACTATTGGTATTGTGTAAAACATTTTTAATACAGAGTTTAAGTAGAGGACGACAGTCTTTTTAATGAAAATTTTTAAAGATAAGAATGTTAAGAATGAAAGTGAATCTTACAGGAATAGAAAGCCAGCTATTTACTTATTTTTGAAGTGCACTGCAGTAATTCTCTCTGTTGTTGACTAGGTATATGAATCTAAGGATTTTATTTCTAGTGGAGTGAAGCTTAGCAGTATTCTGACAGAAGAAAAGAGCCAAGAAGTGGAAGTCCATACTTCTTTCTTGTCAGGAGAATATTTACAGCATTTGCACATCTGGCTTTGGGCAAAGTAAATTAGAAAGTTTTATAAGAAGCTTTAGACTGAGTCAGGATTTTGTTCAAATAAATTTTAGTTGCAGATAATAGAAGCATACTCAGATGAGGAACCCTTTGTGCATCCAATTCTAATGTAGAACCTATAATTTCAACTGATACTTGTTCAGAAGACTTGGGTCACTCAGGCAACCCACTTTCTTAATTTACTAGTGTGTGCCCTCCGAAATTTATTTACAGATAAAATTTCCAAGATTTTTCATGCATTATTTACATAAGGTTCTAGTCATAGTTTCAAATTGCAAATATGCCATTTGCACTCTGACTACCTTGTCCATATAAAATGTACTGCATGAAATTTACAGGACTGCTCTTCAACTGAACCCTCAGTCTTTAAGTCATTTTCTTTAATTTTTGGCAAGCATACTCATCAGAGTCTAACAAGTCCATGTTGGTTTTCAAGGCATCTCTAGTTAGATAAGATGACAACATTCTCACCCTTTCTGTTCTAAGTTTAACTTTCCCTCCCTGCATACCTTGCAAAAGCAGATAAGTAAACCTCCATGCCATCCACAGGTCTAAGCTTCTTCTGGGCTGTACTAAAGTTCAAGACTCTGAGGTGTGAATGTTTGGGTACCTAGGGAGAAAGTATGCTGCTGTAGGTTTAGCAGTTGTTGCTCTGTGGCAGCACATCTCTCCTGAAGTTAAACTAAGTGTAAGAGACTGCACACCTACTCTGAAGTGTGAACATGGATCATTTAATTTCTTAGTCAGCTCCTTCTTAAAGCCAACTATTGGTCAGCTTACTTTTGAATGTTGACAAGGCATTGGCTAGTGGCTACCCTTCTCCTCTGAAGGACAACAGTAGATATTGATGGTGCTTCAAACATTTCTCCATTTTTTTAGCAGTACACCATATCCACAGTCACTATGCATAGAAACTAATACCTCACACAAATCCAATTACAACTTGAGTAATTAAGTCTTCTTCGTAAAGCACAGACTCTGTAGGTTATTTCTTGACGAGAATATAACTTAAGAAAGCAAGCATCTTTTGGAAAAGTCCACCATATAGAAAAAATACAGTTTTGTCTGCATTTTCCATCAGTGTATTATACAAGCTGGCTTATGATTAAAGTCACACGAGGCAGCTTCGTAGCTGAAAATCATATTTTTTTTGAGAAATAAATGAAATTTAGAAAATAAATGCACTTCTTGTCAAACAAGTCAGTGTGCAGGCCAACATAAATAAATTCACCTTTCAGGCAGGCATTTTCATTGTACAGGAAACATTTTCACTTAAAAGCTATGTTCCTTTCTAAATATGATTCTTGCAGAGTCAGTGGCAAATTAAGACAGAAAAGAGACCTCTGGACAGCACAGTAGCCCAACCATAAGGAGCAAAAAAAAAAAACGTTAGGCATCTTTCCTTACACCATCTGCAGTTTCATTCTCCTTATTGTCTGTATAACTTGAGTCCTCACTGAACCCTCCTCAGACTAAAATTCACAATGCTATCATTTATGTTCTGCACCAAGTCAAACATTATGACTAAAACTTGTGTATTCATTAACATAGATCAGGAAATTAAAACAATTAATGAGAGTCAGTTATCAGGAAAGCTGTGAATAAAAGCACTAATGGAGTCTGGTATGAGTTTACAAGGATTATCAGTATAAGAAAAGAGAATGGAAATAATATAATTAGATTATTAAGTGTAAACATAAAGCGGAAATGTGCAAAATATGTCAAAACACAGGATTATTTAACTGAAAAAACAATAGGCAACATAACAGCTCTTCTATATATACAATGACAAAATGAAAATATGAAGTAGCATGCAGTATCTAGGATTCATGATGCACCATTTCATTTCATCCCAAAGATACCTGTCTGGTGAGAAAGAAAATGTCCTTTTTGTAAAAGCAGAACCATTCTGGAAAATGTTCTACATTAAAACAAGTTGGAAATAGAGACATTTGTTTAAGTAATACTTTCAAAGGAATCAAGCTAATTAAAGAAAGTGTGCAAGACCTAGACTCCGATGATGCTGAAATAAAATACAAAATATTTTTGTGTTATACAGTTATAAGTATAGTGCAAATAAGCCAGCCAACAGTGAAAATTAAAAATAAATATTACAACAAATAATTATGACTGACTGAAGTGTCAGCAAGCACAGCAAATGATAAAAAAAACTATTTACTCAAAGCAGGACTTGTATTGGATTGTAATAGAAAAGTAGATGTGGAAACGGAGCACATATCCATTGACAGGTGAAGGAGAATTTGATATTATTGATGGAAGTAAAAAGTAAACAGAAAAGTAGATCTGGTAAAATGCAAAGAAGGTCCTTATTAAGCTGTACAACAGCTCCTCAGAAACTCTGAATGATGAAAATAGACAGCACACTGAATACACACACATGCACACTTCACAAGCACAAAGATAAACAAACATACACACACAGTATTACCTGCAACATATTACTAGCTGATTTTTACCTGAGTAAACTGCCAATAAAGCTTCATTCTTTTAGCTTTGGCGTAGCTGCATTCAATCAGTTTTGGTTTACTGTTCACATCTACCAGACACTTATTGTCGTCATCATCAATAGTGGGACTTAAGACACCCACATGAATTTGCTGATTGCTGGTTATGTAAACATTCTGTAGGGTACAGGAAAAATGATAAAAATTACAGTCAGTATGTTTAGAAAATGACTTGTAATAAAATCACGGCATACAATTGTTAGTGAACTTAACAGAACATAGCTTGCTGTAACAGGAAATAAACAAGAATTCACATTTTCTATTTCATCGGGAAAATTCCATAAAATGTCAGAGTCTTGAATGCCCGAGTACTGCAGAAGTATTCAATAGCAAAACAGCTCAAAGTCAATAAAAGTAAAATCCCAAATTTCTCTTAATAGCATAGATAAAAAATAGAAATACCCAACCTTACATATATCAATTGTTTTTACAGGAGTTCTAAAACTATCATAAGACACCAGTGATTTTTATATATTCATTCAGTCTACATAATGAATTATAATCAGTGTAAAGCCAAATATGTCAATAATAGTATTGTTAATAAGTTCTGTAATAATGGTAGAATGCAACTCCATAATCCAAAACTTCATTTCCAATTTACTGTTTACATCACCTTGCCTTTCTTTTCAGCATTACAATTACTGACACTTAGAAATAACACATGATGCATACCATTTTCCCTTTGATGTTTAAACAAAGCATTGGTGTTCAGCCTGCCAATATAAAGAAAAAGAAAAAAAAAAAAAAACACAGTTGCACCCATAATAAATGTCCAGGCTGTTCTTAACATCAACTAGGAACCCAAACAGATACACAAATGAATGAATGAATAACACACCACCTTTGAGATGTACAGGACAACTCGAAGCCAGCTGTAAGTTACCAAAGCTTTATTCCAAAATTAAGTGCTTTTGTTCTTACTATTTTCAGAACTTCATCAGAACTAAAATCATTCATTAAAATAAACTCACCAAAGGTCACATGATATAATTTTAAAATTAAAGCACTCTGTGAGATTTTTTGTTCTTTTTTATCATGTGGTCAAGTCATTGGTCTTTAACCATGTCTCACAAACAATAACAACATCTGTCTTGTGGGAATGTAGCAAATTTTCCAATAAATAAACATTATCATTAATGCTCCTAACATTAACAACAATCAGAGATATTTGCTATCTGTGAAATGTTAAATTTTTGACCTGGCAAAAATCCTGCCTTGTGTTTGTCAAATACTGCAAAATATCTGCTGCAAAAATTATCTTCCTTGATCTTGACGAATGCACACTATCCTGTCTGAACACATGTACACCCCAAATTAGGCCTGGCTGCTTTACACATTTCAATTTGTTTAAAACAGGACAATTTTTTTATGTAGGTATTTACCCATAAAATCTTTTCATTCATGGTAACCTAACTCTCCTTTCTGAATGTAATTTGTGAAAAATATGTCCCGACAGCTTATCACATCATCCTCAAAATATTCATTACTATAATCAGCAGGCCTTCCCTCATAATACTGCTATTACTGCAACTATAGTCTTGCTTGTGATTATGATTAAATATCTTCACTTCATTCATTTATTTTAACAAATTCATATCATATCCTTGTTGCATAATAAGTTTGAAGACAGTCAAGCTTTGATTTCAGAGACCACCAGTTTTATGAACAGAACAGATCAAGCAGGACAAGATCACTGTTGTCTCATAGGGTAGGCAAGGTCTCCATGCAGAAGTCCATAAGAGACAAAGTAAAAAAACAGGGCTGTTAATCACATCTGATATCTTTATGAAAAAACAATAAGTGTTTTCTAGTTGGGTGATATGATATGGTCATTATATCCAAAAGTAGTCATGATGAGGGAGGACAATAGAGTGATAATGACCTCTTTTAACCCAGAGGTTATGCATTTAGCTCGGATAGGTAAAAACATTTCCTAACAATGTTCAACACAAGGAGGTCAAAGGAGAGGTCATTGTTGATGAATGTGGCCAGGTGTCTAATGACAGTGTCAAGAAAATGCCCTTTATGTCAACTCTAACATCAGGAAATTAAATGTAGAAGAGTTGTGGTCCCTGCATGGAATCCTGGGGGGAGTTACTTACGCACGTTATGCAGGGTTTATATTTGATTGCGACATTTTTCTACAATGCGAGTTGTTGTTGTTTGTCTTTCGGCTTTTTCCCAGTAAGGGGTCGCCACAGCGGATCTCCAGTCCGCTAATGATTGGCAGTAGATTTTTTATGAAACGCTGAGGTGACAAGCTCGATGCCCAACCTTCAACGAAGGCACACCCATTTACACATGCATGTCTTTCGAACACTACCCAACCGTGGGGAGGACATGCAGGTTCCACACAGAAGGCCCTCCCAAGCCAAGAATTGAATGGGAGAACCTCTTAGGAATAGAATTAAAGGCTTTGAATTTTATAATTCAGTGAAAAGCAAGATGTCACAGACTGAGCGTAACATGACACTAGTATTACAAGCATGACATCTCAAAGGTCCACTAGATGATAACATTCTGTGTTAACATGCAGAAGTCAACTTCATCTGGATCATTGACACTGGAGACCATAATCTGCTGACAATTGTCTGGTCACTATTTGCATCTACAAACAAAATTCATCAAACTTTTCTTACCCAAATGACGGTTTTGCCTATTTTACTGGGGATAAAGCTGATGTCATCTAAGATACTGAAGATGCCAAACCAGCTAAGATCTGGTACCATGGCTGGAAACTCTTCAATATCAATCTGTTTTTAGAGTCTGACTATTGAATACCAAACCCTTCAATTCATGTTGACTTTAACTGTTATAGATGGCACACACCACATGCCTACATAAAATAGTGACTATCCTACTAAAGTTGAGATTTATATATTATTTTAATAGGCACAGCATACATTGATTGTTAAAATGATGCACAGAACTCTTTTAATGTTCCTTTTTGTAAAAAAAAAAAAAAAAAAGTTTAGCAATGCACATGTAGGTTGGGTACCTACTAGAACACAATACATAGAGGTTAGCATGGCCGAAGCTTAGTGACATTTTAAACTATAGCAATAGTTAAATGAAGCTACTCATTAAATAAACAGCTGCATTGTAGCATATATCTGCTGACAGACAAAACTCTGATTATTAGAAGTCAATGAAGGAAAAAAACAGCAACCCCTCTACCCACATGCATCATTATAATAAATGAGTGGTTGCTGCAAGTTGAACAAAGTAAAAAAAAAAATCCTGACTATAGCACAACTGCAACCATGGTTGGCAAAATATCCTCTCTAACATTAGAGACAACGTTTCATTTTCATTTTTTAATACTGCATGCATCATATCATACGATTTTGAAGAATCTGTTTTAGTTAATATTGTTTAGACCTGTGTATACCAAAGATGGCTCAAAAGTGTAATTGTTCAAAGCTGGAAAGGTAGCAACATTAGGGAAACAATAACTAAAAAGGAAAACTTGAGAATCTACAAGTGGATTTTACTAGCGTAGTGCAAAAGGAAAGAAAATAAAAGAATCCGCGAGAAATGGGAGATCATCTAGAAAACTTTTTATAGGCTGCATACGTAGTTGTTGTCTACAACTGAATAGTCAAAAAGGGAAGTTAGTTAAATTAAAGCAAATTAAATTAACTGGTAATGTACTGGATAGTACAGAAGGACCAACTTTTTGGAAAATGTACTATATGCTTTGTGTAGGAGGAATAGGAATTCATATATAATATGCTTGTTTTCTTTTTCCTACTACTGTAATTGGAATTTAATATTATATCCATTTCTTCTCAGCTGTAAACTTTTGTTTAGCTTATATGTTAGGTTGACTGCTTATTATGACATATATTTGTGTTACTTGAAAGTTAGGTGCATCAATTATAATGTACATGACAGTGCAGTTTCTTTTAATGTACATTTTAGTGTGATTTAATGTGCAACAACTGGATTGCATGTGTGTGTGTGTGTGTGTGTGTGTGTGTGTGTGTGTGTGTGTGTGTGTGTGTGTGTGTGTGTACAGACATATATATAAGCATGGGTCTACTTCAGTAGACCGACTGTTCACTTACCCAACACCCAGTTGCCGAAGACGACAAAACTGACACCTTCAGAAGACCGTTTTATGTAAGGTAAATAACCACTTGGCCATCCTGTTGAACATTGCCCCTTACCCGCACAGTAGTGCATTCTCGGAGTTGGTTTATTTACCGGGGTGCGAAGTTTTGCTTATTTTAGTTAATTTAATCTGGATGGCCAAGCAATTGCTTACCTCATGTGAAATGTCAGTCTTCTGGATGTCTGTCTTCTGAAGGTATCAGTCTTGTCATCTCGGGCAACTGGCTGTCGGGTAAGTGTGCGGTCGGTCTACTGAAGTAGACCCACAAGCATACATATGTACACAGACTATAAACCACTTTGAAGTGCACAGTGTTAAAAAAGTCAACTGTATTGCAATATAGAAAGGGTTTTGGTAAGCTTATAACCTTCAATGTGTGTATGAACTCTGTAGCATCAACTGAAATCTGCAACCCCAGTTCTAGAACCAGTTGTTAGACAGCTCATTGCACATGGTATGGCTTTGTGATGATTTGTTTCAGCTTTAGATTAGCATTCTTAAAATGTCAAAATATCAGAGGATCTTTGTTAGGAGGCTGTAGTATTTAGACAAGGTTTGTGAATGAGCACTGATGCAGGCTTAGGACAAAGGTAAGAGAAGGAGGCCCACACTCAAGGGAGACCTTAATCGGCCAGTAAAGAAACTCCGAGGTGGCCACTTTCTGGGTAAGAGGGGCTTGCTGATCTGGAAGCTGAACTCTAGCATAAATTAAGGCCCCTAAGGGGTGTGCACAAGTGTGCACGTGGAGTTGGATACATAAGAGACATTTCCTCAACACCATCGGGCTTTTTTTCTATTTAAAAATGCCTAGTTTCTGAAATTTTTTTTCGTGCTACTACTTGATCTACTACTAACTATGCTGCTGCAGAGAGCTCCAATGCCATCACCTGTCTTGTTAGTGACAGCTGAAAAGCCAAAATATGTCTCAATAGTCATCCTTTTAGCAAAGCCCCACCTATGTGGTGACAGTCATGACAAATGAACCACAACAGCTTTCGGAGGAGCTCCATGCCATCAGTACCTGTACCGATACCCTTTCTGACATCATGAAATGTCCAGCAATGGACCTACAGCAAGTAAATCTCCAGCCTATTCAGAATGCATCAACGCATGAGATAAGGGAACATGGAGAGCACTGCGCTATAATCACTTCCCGCTCCAACTCCATGCATGACTATCCGTCTCATACAATGAGACTGGAATCCAAAATTAATGACCTGGAAAACCATGCCAGGAGGAATAATCTTCACTTTGTAGGTCTTCCAGAGTCAGCTGAAGGAGGAGAACCAATGCTCTTCACAAGGCATCTTTGGGCAAACATTCTCGTTGCCATCCCCCTCCTGTCATTGAACGGGGTCATAGAATTCTTTTAAAGAAGATCTCCTCCAACAACCTCTGTCATTTTATACTTCAATTTCTTTACTTCAATGATAGGGAATTAGTTTTACAAAAGGCTTGGGAGATGGCCATGAACTTCACAATAACAGGACACCAAGTGAAGGTATTTCCCCACTACAGTGGTACAGTGTAATGAGGAAAAACAAATTGCTCCTTATCTGCATAAATGCAGAGGAATGGGCTTTGCTGTTCAAATAATCCTGCCATATTATTACCATCCAGGGGCAACATTCAAGTATCCTCTCAGAACCTTAATGAAGTGAATCATATTTGGCTACCATCCCCAAGGGTTCGTATGCACAAATACTGGGCTGGCTGAAACTTTCTCCTCTTCCTTCATGATGAAGAAGCAGGATTGTCCAGTCAGCAACTCGCCAAGAAAATCTACAATCAGTAAGATAGGGAAAAAAGGGAACCATTATGGCACAATCTAAGGTCTAAGGCCAATCAGGTTAGAACTGCTTTCTTTCCCCTACTCATCCTGCTAGCTAACACGTTTGAGCCACTAGCTTCTCCCTCCACTGCTAATACACAAGAGGAGATGGATAAGTCATTTACCTTGAAAATCCATCTTGCAGAAATAGCCATGGTATTAGAATCCTGGGCTGATATTGCATCAGACCAACCAAGTACAGATTTGGCTTCAGCTGCCACTTGACCCTAGGTTACCAACATGGTACTGTAGCTCATTTGTTGCCCTAGTGAGGCCAAAAGTTGTTCAAGACTCTGGAAAGACATCTTTTGTACTGTTGCAGTAGTCAAGACTCTGTCCTCTGGCAGTGCATGCTCCTATCATCATAGCTCCATTGGCACTTACAGACTTAAGGCAGGAGTCTACAAATGCATTAATTGCTATACTATTCTTCCTGTTGGAAACGTCAGGTTATAATAAATGCTTGGGCTAGCCAACTACTCTGCTTTATTTATTGGGACAGTTAGTTACTGTTTTTTTAGTCTTTCTCTCCACTGGTCCCTAGCCTTTCACATGTTTTACTAACTGATTTATCATTAGTATTATTTTCTGATTTGTGTATATATTTTTTCTTTTTAATATTCTTAATCTGTTCTTCTATCAGACTATTATCAGTGAAAAGCGATAAAGCTAAAACATGTTTCAGTGCAACTATTCCCACCACTTCTAAACTACATAGTGTAATTACATTAGATTAGTAAAGAAACTAACTGGAATGTTAATGGTATGCCCTTGCCTTGAAGGACCAAAACAATCTTGCAATACCTCCATAAAATAACTTTTTATTTTATTCTATTGCAAGAAATTAAGATGAAAGGAAAATTTGTCAAATCTTGTTGTGCCAAATGGCCAGAGGGATGGTTAATTTACTAAATAAGAATCTAGGATGAGTCGTGATTAGAGAGATACATAACTTGGCAGGTAGATGGGTAGCTCATCTGCTTAAAACACATTTTGGAATGTTAATTTTGGCCAATTGTTATGGTCCTAATGAAGATAAAACAGCCCTTTAAAAAAAAACTACTTGGAGCAATCGTATCTAGTTGTACCACAAACTGTATAGTTTTAGTTAGGGGGCTTTAATTTAGACTGCCTCCTCGCTGGGGGAAAATCTCCCTAAGAACGTGCATGAGCTACATAGAATTTATCCAAAACTTAGATCTCATTTATGCTTGGAGATCTCTGTATCAACTTAATGATTTTACGTTTGCTGGTACAGGGAAAGTGGCGAGCAGGCTGGATATGTGGTTGGTCAGTTGTAAATATTTTTACCTGAATTACAGGGTCTACTATTAAGCCAGATGAACTTTCTGATCATGCCACGATTCATATTTTACTTAAACCTCAAAATCCTTCCAAAAAGCACAAGTTGTGGAAATGTGACCCTTGTTGTTACAGAACAAAACATTTTCATTTCAGGTTAAGTGGGGGGCCAAAACATTCTGGGAAAGTCTTGAGATAAGGAGGATAGGGTGGCAGCAACTTGAGGTTTGTTCAATAATCAACTACAGCCATGCCTTATCTAATGAGTTACAGCAAGCGACAGTTAATTGGGAGGACCTTATCACTAGCAAAGTGTCCCTTGTCAAACAAATGGGCAGAGGTAATTCCGGGTTAAACACACAATTAATCTGTCTTATAAAAACAATTTAGGCAATTTTATATGCTAACACAGTGTCTAAATAGGACTGGTGCTGATGTTTTCATTGGGTTAAAGGAACTGTATACAGTAAGCTCCTAGGACATGATCTAGGTCAGTCCAGAGATGATTAATACCATGTTTAAGGAGTATCCTCAGCTTTGACAATACTTAACAAGGAAGCGCCCAGGCAGATGTAAAGCTCTGGTGGCAGGGGGTTGACTTCCTGTTACTGCTGGATCATACATCCTGGAGTTCACAAAAGCTGTCCCCCCCCTCCCCCGATATTATGATCATTCTGGAATTTCTACCCGCCAGAAAAGCCCCATGCTTTAGACAGCTTTTCTTTAGAGCTCCTTAGGTGTCTTAAAGATGAATTAATAGCTACTCCTACATATTTTTTTAGAGGCCACATCCTTAGTCAGTTTCCCAGAGGAAACGGTATGTGCCAAGGTACTGATATTCCCCAAACCTTCTAAGGACCCCCTTGACACTTATAACTACTAGCCTATTTTTTTCTACAGTCAGACTTGAAAATGTTTTTCAAAGCTGATAGCAAACAGACTGGATGATATTTAGAATGTTAATTTTGGCCAATTATGGTCCTAATGAAGGTAAAACAACCCTTTAAAAAATCATTTGGGTTTTACCAAGGGGTGGAGAAGGCAGCCCCATACCTATTTATTTCTGTGTGAATGCTCAGACATTTTTCATATTACATCAAACATGAGCAGCTGTGCTCCTTTTTGACTTCAGTAAGGCATTTGACTTTAAATTTTGGGGGTTTACTTTGCAAGTGCTGGAAACAGAGGAATTTCTGACCAACCCCAGAGATTGGTGCAAGGTCTGCAAGTTATCCTTTGCACCTATTCAATGCAATTCACTCCAACTTCCTAGACCATTGCCCAGCATACAAAGGAACATTTTTATATCAAGGAAATTGCCTCAAGGTCAGCTGGCTTCGATTGGTGCTTCATAAAAAAATGGAGTGTGTTCATCCTGCCTGAATTCAAAACCTCTGGGATTCCGGTGCTAGGGTGTTTTTTTTTTTTTTTTTTCATTACAGCTAGAGCTAATCCCCTCTCCAAGTCTGAGTACCTATGGATCTGCTGCAACATAATATGAACATTTTACATGGTTCTTATGGTCTCACTCACAAGGTTTGGGACCCTGGTGGATTGGAAAATTATTTTTAACCTATGGTGGGGAAACTCTTTGGTTACCCCCTGTCCATTTCCATCTGTTTCCCGTTATGACACAATAACCTTCTCATTATTGACCTGCAAGTATTGTGGTGGCCTGAATGGATCAGAGGCAGTATTTTGTCTAGGACATGTATTCAGCTGATTTCAAATCCATTTTGCCCCTAAAGTGTCTTTGAAAAAATTACTTCTTCTAGTTAGGAAAAGTTGGTGGCAGTCAGGCTATGTTGGTGGCAGTACTTGCAAGTTAAGCTAGCTCTTGGGACATGTCAGATACTATTTACTCAGGCTTAAAGCTAGTTCCTTAATAGCTCTTCTCCAAGACTTTCAGTTCCTAACAGTAAAGAAACAAGTAATTGCCTTAGAGCATGGCATGAGCCGCTCATTGAACAGTATGGGAACTTAAATCCACATGGTCTTTCATTAGGCAAGAAGTTGGAAATTCTGCTTGGGAGTCAGTAATTAGCAGCATTTCTGATCCCAACCCCCCTGCCTTGGCCAGCTTTATCTCTTTAAAACTGATGCAGTTTTGGCAGCCCACCTGGAAAGGAACTCCGCTAATGAAATAATATTGCTATAAATTATAATTACCTTGTATTTAAGAAGTGTTTTCTCCTGTGTCCAGAGGATGCATTTCCTTTGTGATAATTTGTATTAACAGCTATTTAGGCTTTAATGAATTGTGATTTTTGTCTGTAACTCCTGAACTATTTGTTTAAAACAATACAAAAGTGTTAAAAAGTATTATCCAGATCTATAAAAGTGTCTGTGCTCAGTGCTTAGACTCTCTTTTATTCCTAGAAGAGCGGAGTATAACTACTGCGCATTCTGATCTGTGTTACTGCAACAGGTGACGAAAAGCATATTTTTATTTCATGTCACTATAAATAAATCTTTTTAAATATTCAGAACTGGCCTTTAGTAGATTTATACCACATGATGAACAGAGATTACTACAATATGTTTATGGTTTTAACATGCTAAGAATGGGCCCCAGTCTAACGTTAGGATAAAGTTCAAGAAGTCAGTATTGCTTCAGGCATTGGTGTTTGCAATGAGTACTCTTCTCAGTACCCACTTTGCATGCAGAAGTGGTCCTTCTAGTTCATTTGGGTTAATATTCTACTGCTATGATATGCAAGTATTTTTTTTAATCATTTTTATTAGCATGGTTACTCCTGCTGCTGATGGAACTAGTACAAACCTCCTTGTTCCATATTGCTCAATCCTTTCTGAAATGTTTGATATTTAATAAGCATATGTTTCTCAGCATGTATGCTTCTTTTGTTCTTTTCTCCAACTCCAGCATTTTTTTTCTCAGCTTCTTCTGTTTGTTTCTTTCGGCTTTTCCTGGTTAGGGGTCACCACAGTGGAACTCCGGTCCGCTAATGACTGGTAGTTGAGTTTTACATGCCGAGTTACCAGCCCTGATGCACAACCTTCAAGAAGGTATGCCCATTCATGCATGTCTCCACGCAGAAGACGCTCTAGCTGAGAATCGAACCGGACAGAGTCTTACTGTGAGGCGACAACGCTACCGCAGCACTGCCACTGAAATTGTATTTCTCACATTCTGAAGTTTCTTTCTTTTACAAGTAATTTAATTTATACTCCTGATGGTAAAGTTGCAAGCCATTTTACAAAAAAAAAAAAAGAGAGAGAAGAAAAAAAAATAAAATACTGCAGTGTGCAGCTTGATTTTTCAGTTTAACTATTAACTTGTTTTTCTCCTGTTTTGTCTATAACCACTCCCACAAAATTATGTCACAGGAATCCACCCCATGGTGCAGAGAGATGCATCCCTTACTGCATCCTAGACAACCCATGCTCGACTAGTGGTATGGGTACTGGAGGGGATGGGGGTAGGATATAACCTGTGCTTGACTAGTGGTATGGGTACTGGAAGGGATGGGGGTAGGATGTGAGTGAGCGGCAGGTATTGTCTCGTCTCCTGGAGAAAGGAAGCAGCTTAGGCACATTGCAATATCATCATTAACAGACTAACAAGGTCCATGCTGCAAGAAGTATACATCTTGTTCTGAGCATACACCTTCCAGAGGCAGTAAATGTGAAGCCACAAAGCTGCTGTGGGGATATAGGGGAATTATGGCAGGGTTGGTACACCCATAAAATGACCAAAGGGGCTGGTGCTTTCACAGGAAATAGTACATAATGGTTTACATCCAAATGCAAAGCATTTTTGGTAAGCAAAAAATATTCCTATAAAGATCAAAAGAGCAAACTCTTACTTATATTGTGGTTTTTATTACTACATCATCACATGTTAATTTTCAAAGTAAAGTGTTCCACTTCTAACATCTAGTTGGTGGATTTTTTGCTGTGAAGTAAGAAACTCTATTGATGCATTTAGCATGGAAATGAAATTGCCTGTCCATTAACTTAGAAAGAGAAGCATTGTGGGTTCAGTCCTTCATGATGTAATGAGATGAGATTTCAGCTCCATAACATTTTCAGGAAACCATTCTGTTCAACAAAATTAAATGTCAAAACAACATCATTTTTGTACCAAAACCCATATAATTTGGTATTGAATTTAGAAAGGAGGTTGTGTCCAACACTTGAGGTTTGCTACTTTATTGGTTTCAGAACATGACTAGCACTATTTAACTGTTGGTATTTGCTGCTCCTGCATGATTACTTTTCTTGTAATAATTCTTTGTGGCTTATGCATAATGTAATGTTTGCACACATCCTTGTCATGTTAATATGCTTTCCATCTATGGACTCTCAATCCTACATACTGTATATTAGTCAGCAACGACATTTACAACCGTCTCTAGAGCTCTGCTGCAGAATGTACATTTGATTGTTCCTTCACCTTTTTCTGTAACTTGTTTGTATGCAGTCTACTCTACCTTTACCTGCCTTTCTTACCCTTTAACCTTCTGCCTTATGTTCACCTCTCTTTAGCTGTTTATGCACCAGATCATCAACAGGTGGTTTTACCAGCAGTTCTCTAAACTTGCTACTATAACAATTTGCTTTAAGTTTTATTTCATTTTCTTCTATGTATGATGCTTATATCCTTGACTTACTTTTCTTTAGCCTTTCAGCTGCTATTTGTATATTGTACAGTTGTGTGATTTTCATACCTACTTCCTTATATGTTTCTACTAAACTAAGCTTATTGTATACCTATTTTCTTCATGGTTTACAAGGTTTAGATGCTAATTTTTTATTTATATTTTGGTACTCAGCAGTACAGACGAGTTGATGATTTAACATCCCAAAGGTAAGATGGGTGAAAAGGAGGAAATTGATTAACCAGAGAAGAAATTATAGGGGTGTCTAAAAGAAAAAGCTCATTATGTATGACAGCCACCGACTGGAGATGTAAAGGAAATGTTAACAGCGCTTGGTGAGCTACTGTCCAAACTGTACAATCCTTTAACACAAGTTAGACTGCTTTCTCAAAACTAGATGCAGTGATTCTCTCGGGGACTGACTAATTTTTTTTATTAAATATAAAATCTCAATCACTCCTTGTGTTTTCACTGACTGTTGCTTTTTAACACCTTTTGCTCTGTGCCACAGGATTAGTGGCAGTTGTTTATATATTAAAGCCATCAAAGTAGATGTTCTAAGCAGAAAGTAAAATATCTCTTTAGTTTAATATGCAACATTTTATATGCTTGAGTCAAACATTTTACAATTAAAATTTTATTTTAACAGGTTCAGGTTTAAGAAATGTTGATATTTTACTTGAAATTAGTATGATAACATTAATGAAAACTTCATAATATAAAGTATCTCAGGGGCCAGCTTGCTTAGAAAGTTCCCATGTGAGGTAATGGCATTCCTTTTGCAAATAGATGGCTTTTGGACTAGTTGAGTAATTAGAGGTAGTACTATTCATGGTTTCCTAAAGAAAGCTGTGAACAAAATTAAGATGATGAATTTTCTGACTGCTGCTTTCTTGCTGATATTGAGTTACACTGTATCTTACAAGACCATTGCTGTTTTCATGTGATACGTTTTTGTTCATTTACATATGGTCACTAGTGTGGTTCATAATTTGTTTCGTCACTGTATGAAACTGTAGACGATAGTAAAACTGTGAGGTACTACACATGGTTTACAGTGCCAGTGCAACCCTCAACATAAAAAACAGAGCATCATTTACCTATTGCAAGACTGTCTGAAAAGATGCAGCTTCTTGTTACAGTTATAATAATTTACATGGTGTTTATGATAACTGCCACTGCTGACGGCAAAGAGAATGGATGCTATCTTAAAGAATTATGTTCTTAGTTATTTAAATGGAACCCTTGGACCTACCACATTACAGAACAGTGGCTTTCCTTGGTGCTTAACAATGCGACTAGCATGGATGAGTTTCCGTGGTGCTGGCCACCATAACGTGGTACAAGGGCCTGTCACAGTGCTGCATTGTAAGTAGAACTGAAAGTCTAGTTGCTATAATGCTGAGCTTTTCTGCTTTGTAGCACTACAGCCAAAAAAGTCTTAGGTGGTCAAAAGTTGAATACTGAAGCAAAGGAGGCAGTGATTTGTGCAGGATGAAGCTGCCATTGAGCTGGTAATATAGTGAATCACAGTGTGAGTGAGAGAGACAGGGGGTGCCACTGGATTCTTTGAGTACATATTTTACATATATGGCTGCACCTCTGATGTTTAAAATATTTCAAAGCTGTTACAGCATTGTGTAGGAGAAATACAAGCAAGACAGCAGTATACATGGAATAAAAACAATCTGACCAATGTTGTTTGCCATTCCACAAAATTTGCTCTATGGTCAGTGCATCTGATATTTCTATAGTATAAATTTTTAGGAAGAATAGCAACATTCTGCATCTGGATTATCTCAGTGTCTGCACAAATCAATAGCATCTTGTTTGGCAGCAAAAGTAACTCCTCAAGTCACTGTAAAATTTATTAATAGTGACTATTCTGAAATTTTACTCAGAGTGAACAAAATCTTATTCTGTACTAGGCTGTTTTATTTTTGCTGGAGACCCAGTAAGTGCCTTTAGGAGAATAACCTTAAATTTCTGATTTATCTAGTAAAATCCTGTACTATTACCTCCTACCAACATAACTGCCTTTTTTAAGATATGACATCTAAACATGACATAGTAGATACAGCATGTATGCAAAAGTTATTGCATCAAAAGACTGACTAGCTGGTAATATAACAAGAATACAAAACATTAGTCCCAATGAAAATGAGTACAAATCATTCCTGTATTAAAAGACATGAACAAAAAGCTGTAGAAAGTACCACAGAATATCTAGATGTGTAAGATTTAATGGGGCATAATGGCCCCCAGAACATCGCTTCAATTAAATATTTCTCCAGAATTACCACATTATAATCTTGTCCACATCCACTGTGATGTTCTACATCTGCACTGTCTAGATTTTTTTCAGAATATCCCTGATTTTGCTCCATAGTTTGCCCTGTTCTCTCACAAATTTTTGATTTTTTTGGTAAAATCACTGAGGATTGAAGTCAGTCGATATATTGCCAGACAGAGTTTCATACTTCATGTTGGTCAGAAAGTAAATGTTTATGCAAAACCTGCTCTTCTATTAACCTTTATTTAAACATGATCTCTGATAATGGTTGCCCCCCACCCCCCACTATTTTTGGCTTTGTCCAGAATTCATGAGCTAAAAGTTGAGAGAAGTGTACACCCCTGTGTCTCACTTTGAATATCTGAAGAAGGTCAAAAAGATGGATAGATAGAAAGAGAAATAGTTTGAAGAAAGACAGAGATAGAAGCCAGAGAAATATATTGAAGATCTTCAGAGAGCTAGGAGCTTCCTTACAGGTGGCTGTGTGTGACATGGGCCAGAGTACAACATTGGTGTTCACAGCTAGTCAAACTGTAATTCAGTTGCTTTTTCTCATAGGAAATCTTTGCTGATGTTTTTTCCTATTACAGAGCCAATAATGATTCACACTTTTTGAGACTTCTCTTTTCTCCAAGGCTGTGCAACTCTACATTTAATATAAATAAGTGGAGAGGCAAATTACCCCAAATGGGTGATTCACGGTGGCACTCCCCCACCCCTGCAGAAAACAGTTACTGTACCCCCCCCCCCTCGGATGAAGCTTTGATCTGTTTTGTTTGCCCACTTGGAGCTTCTTCCAGTAGTTACTCGATGCTACACAGTGATAGATAAACAGATAGCGACAGTCAAAGTGACAGATAGGTGGCTAGATATCCAAGCAAACAGAGATCAATGAAATTAGTCTGAGTTTTGTATTGGAGTTGTACAACAATGCTCATGAGGGAGAGAATTAAAATATTGTGCAAAAATCATTAGTACTTTTAGCAAGCACTCTATCTATGCCATCTTGGATCTGAAAATCTTTAATCATGCCTTTCCCATCGTCAATACACACACACATATATATATATATATATATATATATATATATATATATATATATACATACACTCACGAAAGGGAAGATGGAATGCATCTGGTCAAACAAAGATTCATATTTGAATGGACTACTAAAGGCCCATCCTATTAACTACTTACTGTATAAAAATGAAATGCGTAATATTAAGAAAAAATATACATATGCACGTATTCACACACACATGGTCAACTCTGATATTAAGAAGAAATGTACATATGCATGTATTTACACACAGTCTTGACTCTGAACTTAACAAAAATCACTTTTTAATGGCAAGCGATCTAGTTCTGCGGACAGGAGAGGTGAAATAGTTATTTTATAAGAATAAAGAGACGTCTGCTTGCTCTACTGATTCTGTACTTGATGTCAGGTTTGTATGTAGGTCATAAATACTGCAGTGGCATGAGGCAGTAAACCTTAGATACAATGCAGTGGTATATTATGTAGCTAATATTTTTTCAGCAACATTTTGCTGTTCCTAGGTATTTCAGAAAAATAGATGATTTATTGCAGCAGTCTTTAAAATGGCAATTCCGTAGTAATTTCAAAAACTTTCAAAAAGAATGAATTTGTATAAAGCTTTTGTTTCATCAAATTATGTTCCACCCTCACTATGTTTTACTTTTTAAATAATAAATCTTCATTTGTGTGGCCCCCGCTAAAACAGTGAAAAGCTTTGTATTTTCATATGTTCCTCACCATAGCTTTCTAACACTCCCTTGTGATTTTGGGACAAGATGGCAAATTCAATGTAGTTAATGAGCTTTGCATTTAGGTTCATTACAGTAGAAATTTAACACAGTTTCAAAGCTTTGTTGTTAATACTAGAACTGCAGTACCAAAGAAGTGAAAGAACAAAAAGAAGTTAAATTAACTCTTTGAAATAAAACCATGAAGGTTCACGTTTGAAGAGACAGAGATCATCATCAAATAGAATATGTAGCTTACAAAAAGTAATTGTCTGAGGAGTACTGACTGAACAGTACATGCAGCAGTGCTGACCAGAACAGCTTGAATTGTTGCATGAATAATTAATCTTCAGGAAGATGTTACATTTTTATGAAGCGCTCTTGATTTTGTTGTCTAAGAATGGCTGCAGTCCAATTATTATGCAGGCAGCTATCTTAATGGGAATGACCTAACATCCAGTTAATGAATTAGCTGTGAACAACCCCCACAGCACACACACATGGCTATATTGTTCGGTTTGAGGAGTTTACCATTTAACATTAATACATACATTGTTATTTCAGGCAGGTGATGTCTCTCACCTAACTTTTAAGAAGGTAATTCTAGAAGTGCTGTAAAATATGTTACTACTCCTCTCAGACAAGTCTTCCTTGTTCTGTCTAGCTAAAGATAGCCTTCTAAATGATGGGGGACACACATACTTTTCTTATGTTAACTATAATGCACCACTTATGACATTTTAGGCATTTATCTCATTGCCTGTCTTTCTTTTAAATTAGTACAGTAGCAAATACAATTGCCAACTCCTCTACTTTTAAGCAAAGGTGTTTGATCCATGTAAAACAATGCTAACAGTACATGAAGAATGGAAGGAAAAGGGTAACACAAAATGCAACATTTTCTGAAAGAGAGGGTTCAGTACAATGAGTGCTACATTAGAACACAACACAAAATCTACATAAGGAGCAAAAACTTTCAAAAGCCACATGTGCAATGGAACACATGGGGGCTATGCAGTTAATGTATCAGTGTCTTAGTTCCACAGTCTAGATTTCAGTACAGACCTCTGGTTACTGCCTAATTAAAATTCACATGCTGTTTTTAAGCCTGCTTGGCCTTTGTTCAGGAATTGTGTTACTCTACTACCTCCCCAAAGTGTGACAGTTAAATGGCTAATCTAAATGAGTTTATGAACAGTGAGTGCAGCCCCCCCCCCCCCGTGTGTTTTCCTTTTTTAGCCTGGCTATTCTCATTCTTGTACATTAAACAAATAATAATAAAGGACAGCTATCCACAGTGACAGTTTACTGTTAACATAAATCCACTCATCTAATCACTGGCTTTGTGACCTTATTTTATGCTTTCACTAATTTTACCTACACCAAAATATATCTTAAAGCACCTGTAATGCCTGAATTGTGGAGAGATTCAATTACTTTACATTTTCTGTTAGTATTTCATAAATGTCTTTGTTAATCATCATGCAACAATATTGTCCTTACACAAAGTATTACTCTATCATTAGTAAGGAAATCTGCTCTAGTAGCATTTTTGATATTATTTAATCATGCACTTAGAAAGTATAGACCACACTCTGCCAAACTTTCCCATGAGGGCACTGCTTTTGATCACATGGCTTGCAGCTATGCCACAAAATCTCATAGCAAGCAAAAAGAAAGCCAGTAAGCACCAAAGGTCCAATCTTGTAAAAAAAGTTCAAAAATTAACAAATAACTAAGGTGGACCATCAAAGCTAATGTATAAATAATAATTTTAATATAAAAACTATAATAAGCACTTTCAGACAGTTGTCCTTCCTCAGATCTATCATTCCACAAATCTCAAGACATTAAAGAAACAAAAGTCATAAATAGGCATGCTTTACAAGTTGCCATATGTAAATGTTCCAATCTTCCTTTTATTTAATGAAGGAAGCATTAAGGGTTGAATGTCTATACAAAGTAACCGTTTTAGGTTCGCATTATTCCTAAACGTAAAACTTGGTTGTTGGCTGATCATCACAAGTAGTTAAAATCTTACAATTGTCCCTTATTACATCACAAACACATCCTGTTTGATTATTGTATTTCATAACAAACCTTGGAAATTTATCTGCATCATTAGTTGTTTTCACAGCCTTTTGAGTTCTATGCTTTCCAAACCATCCTTGTTCTTTCATAAGCACAAACCATTTTCATTGTATTCATTTCTCCTTCTCTGTAACCTCTTTCTTGCAGGTTTAATAGCAATTGTTCAGTTTCTTCTTGAAAAACATGTTCATCAGTACAAAATCTACAAGTCTTCAATAATTGTCCTTTGGCAACATTAGAAAATATGTGCCGTGGATGCATACTGTCCTTCATTAACAAGGTGTTTTCCAGCATTCTTTTTTGTATACTTTTGTAGCCACCTTAGAATTAGCCTGCTTGCATAATTCCAAGAAATCAATTTCATTTTCAAAGAAATGTAAAGTAAAATGTAAAAAAACAGTACTTGTGAAGTTGTTCGTGGGTCCCTGACCACAAGAAAAAAATGTCATCCACAAATCTTTTATAAAAAAAGTTCTTTCCATACAAGATCAGACAGGACAACATCCTCCTCTCATTTAGCTATCACCAAGGTAGCATAGGGTCTTCCCATGGCACCCCCTCCCCCATTGCTGTTGATAGAACTGACCATAGAAAATGAACAAATTATTCTCCAAAATTAACTTTAAGAAGGAACAAATCTGCATCACTAGAGACCTGTTCCAACTTGCTTGCTACATAATCACAAACAGCTGTCAAACCATATCCATTCAGAATGGCTGTAAATAAGTTCTTAGTGTCACAAAATAAAACTGTTGGTTCACTGACATTTCTTCCATATACAAAGATAACGTCCGTAGGAAAGCCACTGAATCTTTTATAGTTGATGTGCTGAAAGCCAGTGCTCTTCAGATTATACTCCACCCAAATAGATTTTCAGTAACCCAGCCCCGACTTGACAATCGGTCAAAAAGGAGGGTTTTCTATACTTTTATGTACTTTGGCTGTTGGACAACTACAGTTTATCTACTGTTGCTTCCCCAGTTGGACTGTTTCTACTTGGGCTGACAAGCATGGAGCCAGAGAATTGAGAGGTTTGCTGTGAAGCCAAGGTACCCATTTGTTAATTTTCTATGGTCGTTTCTATCTACAGCAGTGGGGGTTGCCATGGGAACACCCTGTGCTGTCAGTGACATCATTGGATCATAAGCTACACAGCATTATTTACTAGGAGATAAAATTTGTTTGGAAAAGGAGCAGAAAGATGAGGTGAACAAAAACGGGAGGTAAAATAAAATGTTTATTAACACTGTCTGGAATTCCTTGGGTGCAACATACCATATATGACATGATTGCAAATTAATATTTTATCTTCCCAATAGCTCTGTTGATTAAGCTAGTTAAGCTAGTTAACCTCACAATCCTTTTACTAAGGGGGGTGGAGCCTAGATGGCCAACTGAAAGCAGCACATTTTAGAGTTCCACAAAATTAGACTAAAAAAAAAAAAACAGGAATCTAATTTCTTCGAACAAAAACTTCATTTTATTAAGAAACTTCTGAACTAACTGTACAGTATTTTTGGAGTTATTGCATTGAGATTTTCATGTCAAAATATCCTGGAGAATAATTCTACATTGTGGAAATGAGCAATTCAAAGAACTCTCACTCAGAAACTACTGTGAAGGAGGAAATACAACTGATGTCATCTACTCTACATGGATGGGATTCCAAGATAATGTAGAAAATCTTAAAGCTGCCAAAAACAAATTGATGCTCTAAGAGAAATATTACAGCAACAAACTAAAATTACAGATGTTGAAACATCATTAAATGACATACAAGGGAGACTCAAGGAGGAAGAAAATCAAAGTGAAACTTTATTGCAGCAGAACTGACTTATTAATAAGGTAGATGATTTGAAAAACAAAGAAAGGAGAACAAACATAAGGATTTTTGGTTTACCAGAAAGAACCGAGGGTGAGGATATTCTTTTGTTCCTAAATTCTTGGTTACCTGAAATTTTAAGACTTGAAAGAAGGTTTATCCTGTGGCATAGAGATAGCACATAGAGCAATAGGAAAACCAATATCTTCATCACCTTCTGCACCACCAAGATCTGTAATAGTAAAATTTTTATCTTATCTAGATAAAGAACTAGTTCTCAAATCAGCATGGAGAAAAAGTCCACTGAAATATAAACATATCAAATCAGATTTGACAATGACTATTCAAAGAGAGTACTAGAATTGAGGAAAAAAACACGGCCACTTGTGAAACTTCTTAAGGAGAACAAAATAAAAGCTCAACTTGTATTCCCTGCAAAAATAAGAATTTTCCACTCAAATGAAATGAAAACCTTCAATAACACAGAGGAAGCATCCACTTTCATCAAGAACAACAATATAATAATTCCAGAAGAAATGGACTGGTCTGCAACTTCTACACTGAAAAGATCTCCAGAAAAAAAAATGTCTGGATTGATGTAAAGAAGAAAAAACAAAGGACTGAAACTAAAAACACAGTACCTATAAATACCCTCAAAGAATCTACTAAGATCTAAGACTCATCTAAGAGGAAACAAACAAACAAAAAAACATATGTACAATTATATTTTTTTCTAATCTATTACCACAATGTGTTTATCATGTTTTCTGGTTTCCTTTCTGAATTAAGCTTATATATAACCAGATTACCCAAGAGTTATTTATAAATATGGGTAAATGAAACATCTAATTAATGTGAAATGTCTTTTACTTATTTTATTTAATAAGTGGGAAAGTTAAGGTTATAAATGTGCAATGTACATTGGTGTATCCATTAACTATCATGATGTTATGTAAAGGGACTGTGCATGCTATCCAAAATGACTGTTTCTGTCTTAAAGCACTATTAAGTGGGGATTCACGGATAAAGAGAGGGCATCTAGTAAAATAGTTTTGCCTTGTTATAAAGGTGTGATTGATGGAAAGCAATTGTAGGCACTCAGTAGCTGGTAAAAGCATAAGTGCCATTAAACAGGTTGCATTTCAAATGTGTGACATTCTGAGAAGCTACTCATTGACAACAAACACTCCCAGGTGATGGGCGAGCTTCTCAGAGTGTCGAGGCATATTGTAGATGCTCAAATAATTTTTCTATAATATGCAACAGTGAGACATAAGTCCTAGCTAGACATCATATATAAATGAATTTAAAAAAAAAATGGGGAAAGGTCAAAAAGTGAATAAAACAAACTGTGACCATACAAAATGTTTAAAACCCTGTGATGTTTGTATGAGAATTCCTCACGTCATAGCCTATTGATTGTGGAAGAATAAATAGAAAGCAAGACAGATGTGGAGATGCAAACTAAGTTAGCTGTTCTGTTAGCTAAATGAAAAAGAGAATACATTAGTTTGAAAGATGAAGTAATGGGAAGAGATAGCGATATACCATTTACGCTCATAAGAACTTCCTCATTATCTTAGAGACATGTAGTCTCTGAGTCATATTAGAACAGAAAAATGCTAATGAAAGCAGAAGCATGGTAATAGCATATTAAGAACTGTAGTAATATAAATCACACAAAGAAAGTCACATTATCCAGAGATGTTGGATTAAGTAGATAGCAAAACAGCAAAAAGCATGAATATCTAGTTAGTCAGCAAACTAACGTCATCCATTACTTGTCTCCACTAGATAAGAGACAATAACAGTAAACATAAATCACTAACTTTAAGTAGTATTACCAAGACTTGAGAGGAGAGTTAAAGGAATGAGACTAAGGAGTAGTAATATAACAGAAGAGACATCAAGAACTCATCCATAAAGACAGCAGTATTAAAAAGTAAAGGGAAGTGAGGGAAGGGAAAAGGAAAGAAAAAGAGAAAAAAGGGGGAAAATACTATATATATATATATATATATATATATATATATATATATATATATAAAGACTTGACAACCAGTCAGTATAAGTATACATTAAACAATTTAGACTAGGAAATACTATGAGTAAAAGACATATGGAGAAACACATCATGACAGTTGTGGCAAAGATATAATGAGGTTAATACAGAAAAAGACATGGGAGAAAGAGAAAGTAGAAAGATATAAGGGAAAAAAAGAAAGAGGGAAAGGAAAATATAGTTATTTAAACAGAGCTCTGGGAACACATCTATCTAATAAATAAATCAGAAAAGCTTCTTAAATTTATTAAATAAAGAACAAACAACATTCCAAAAGGCATAACAATAATTAAAGTTAATAGCACTAGCAGACATCAGCATACAATGCTTCTCTCTATACCAGTGATGATATAGATGATAGTAAGCACAAACCTTTTGACCACCCATTTTGTACAAAATACAATATGTTCATATTTATTGGAGTAACCTTAAAGTGATGTAAGAGATGAGCAAATCTTTTAGAGTCTAATTGGAAAATTGCACATAGGATGGCACTGCATTCTAAAATACAAAATCATATTTAAACTTATAAAATGTAACTTACATAAATGTTATTCACTTACACTGAAACATGTTTATTGAATATTTTAATATTCTATGTTAACATATAGAAAGCTACTCTATACATAAAAGCTCTTTATTAATATATGAAGTGAAGTTATAGCAATGGTACAGGTATGTTGAATATTTGAAATTTTTTATTAATTTGTATTCAAGAAATGTATTGAAGGTTTGCTCAATATTTATATTTTTTTCTAAAGAATCTTTTGATTTATACCCATATTATATTTGATTACTTCATAAGGCAAGTTAATAACTTACTAATCTTTATGTTTAGCTTTTAGTTAAGCTAATTATAATTGATTTATAAGTAGACTATAGTTTGTATTTCTTACATAAACTCAAATGATCTCCAGTAAATTATTACAGAGCTCAAAGGGAACTTGTTAAGGTATGAAGGACAGTCCGTTAGATAATTTTTTATCTATCAGATTGGGGATGTATAGTTGGGGAACTCTCAAAATTTTGGATTATGTTTTATTTTTTCACATATAGTTATGTTAAACCTTCGTCTTTTGTGTAGGCCTGGACTAGAATTTATATTACATCCTTTAAAAAAGAAACCAATCTGATTTAAAAAATAGAAATGACAAGAAAATTGAACAATTAAAATGTCATGGAAGAGTACTGAGTATGATTAATAAAGCTAAGTAAAAGCATAGGGATTTAACAATATTTTCTTTAAATGTAAATGACTTGAAAAATCCAAAGAAAAGATCAAATTTATTAAGATACCTAAAATTAAATAAAGCACAGGTGGTATTTCTCCAAGAATCACATTTTAAAACTAATGACAAACACATATGGAATCCAAATGAATATTTAATGCTAGCACATTCCTCATATAAAACAAAAAACTAGAGGAGTAATCTTGTGGAAAAAAATTATCCTCAAATCATCTGTAAATATGAAGACAAAGAGGGTCTTTTAGCACTTATATTAAAATTTAATAATATGATTTGGACATTACTAAACTTGTACTGGTTTCCTGGAATAGGGACAGCTATAAAAAAACAGTTGGACTTTGTCAAAGGCAACTTGATAATAGGTGGAGATTTGAACTGCATCTTAGGTAACTCAGAGACTACTAATAAAAGAAATGTATACCTTAAGCCTATAGCAAAATTACATATAAAATGGAGTGAAAGTCATAACCTAATTGACTCATTCAAATTAAAAAAAGATAATTCATTATTATTTTCCCACCAAGATCATAGATTTAACACTCAAACCAGAAAAGATAAAATGTATGCATCTCCAGAACTAAATACAAAAATAATAACATTTTTAATAAACCTCTGTCCATTGTCAGATCATAATTCTGCCATCCTCAAATTTCAAATAGATTAAAAAAAATAACATATATATAACAAGGACACCAGCTTATATTACAAAATTAAAATAATTTAAACCATGGCTAATTTCAGAATTACAATGTTACCTAGACACCAATTATACTGAAGAAATAAATATAGTTACGATATGGGATACTTTGAAAGCATATATATGTATATACATATAAATATATGGTAAAATCCTTGCATGGTTCAAAAACAAATCAAAAGAGTGGGAATCTGAATTATATAACATAAAAAAACAACTTATAGAAATCAACAGTAACTCCTCAGCAAAGTCTTCTATTAATAAAAAAAATGACTGAAGAGTTAAATGAAAAATATAATGAAAATCTAAACCATAAAACAAACATAGCATTAGAAGAACTAAAACTAAACTCATATTCTACATCTCCAAGACATGCGCATAATTTAGCAGTCAGCATTAAAAGACAATCTAGATTAAGTAACATCATTAACATTATTCATGAAGGGAAAAAAATAAAAAGGTTTCAGATATAAGTGAAATACTTGAGAGGCCTTTAAACATCACTATACGGAACATTATGGAACTGGCAAAACTCATAACTTTTCAAATTTAGAACCAAACTTTTCCAAAGTTAAGAAAATACCAGAAAAATAGAAATTCAAAAACAAATTATGCACAAAGAAGTCATAGCTAGTATAAAGGAAAGTAAATGCAACAAAGTGTCAGGAACGTATGGTATTAAAATTGAATTATATAAAAGTTTTCCAACTTCCATAACCTCAATATTTCATAAAACTCTTATAGAAATCCAAACACAATGCCACCCTCATGGAGATATTCACTAATTACTCCCATTAGAAAAGAAAATAAACATCCTACACAATGTAAATCTTATAGACCAATATTTTACTTATCAATGACTACAATATTTTATGTATCCATCTTAGTTAATAGAATTAAGAAGTCCTTGATCTACATAATGAGGATCAAACAGGCTTCATATATAATAGATGCACCTATGATAAGACTCAAATAGTATTAACCCTTATAGACATATTAAATAGAGATAATCAAGACGCACTAATAATAGCATTGGACATAGAAAAAGCCTTTGATTCACTAAATTGGGAATATTTATTTAAAGCGCTTTATGATTTTCCACAACCCTTTATCTAATTAACAAAAATATATAAAAACAATATAGCATATGTAAAATTAGGACCTTTGACTTCTGAACCTATAGTTTTAACAGAAGGAATAAAACAAGGCTGCCCCATGTCCCCCATCTTATTTGCACTAGCTATTGAATTATTTGCCTCTTCTATTAGTTCCAACATGAAAATAAAAGGTATTGCTATATATATATGGACAATTCTTCATAACTCTAAAATTATGTTATTTGCAGATGACATACTACTTACATTATCCAACTCAATCTATGAAAGAAGTAGATGAACAAGTAGAACATTTTTACTTAACTTAAGGACTTCACTTCAACAAAACAAAGTCCAACTTCTTAACACTGAACAAAAGAAGAGACTGTCTAGTGAAAGAGAATCATATAATGGGCAAGTAAGTTTCCACCCGAAATTATTTAAGCATCGTCTTATGCAAAAATGAAGAAGAAATACTTGACATACACTACAAAAATATTTTAAACAGCATGAAAAATATATAGCAAAGTGGCACAAAACATATTTAACATTTGAAGATAGATTACAAATAATAAAAATGATTTTATTACCAAAAATTCTACATATATCACAAACCATTCCTAAGATACCAGAAAAACATTCTAAAAGAAATAAATTCACTGTTGCTAAAATTTCTCTACTACCCTAATAAAAATAGAGTAGCTCTCATACATCATATTAGGCCATGGGATAGAGGAGGAATCAATTGTCCAGACATAGAGAACTACATAACAGTTTCTATATTTAGAATCATTATAAATTGGATAGACCCAGAATATTCTTCTAATTAGAAAACTACATAACAGTTTCTATATTTAGAATCATTATAGATTGGATAGACCCAGAATATTCTTCTAATTGGAAATTTTTACATACTACTATTTATTCAAATGAAAATTCCATAATAAAAGATCATATGTTAGATAACCAAATGAATAAACCATGGCATATGTTATGCATAAGAATTCAATATAATATAGTAAAACCTACTAAACTAAATTTTACATTTTCAACACATTTAGAAAATGTGTTATGGCCAACACAGTTATAAAGACTTATATAGAATTAATAGTTCCTTTTAGTTCCATGAAAAGTTTCCTTAACAAGATACATAAGAATGTTTTAACACATGGGAATCAATTTATTTGCTGGCAACAATGTATCAACAATCAAAAAATAGTAGATAGTCAACAAATAATAAATACATATGAAATTCCATCTTCAGACTGGTTGGTTCTTCAAAGAGTTCTGCTATATTCACAAGATGTATGCAGAATAATAAATAATTCTCCTTTTAAAATCAGACCTACATTTGTAAAATATTTAGATGATATTATATATGATAGTAATGATTGGAAGAACATAACTTCAAAATTATATAAATTATTAATGAGTTATAGAAGTAAAACCCAGTAAAATTATTGGGATTTTATCACCAAAAGGCATTCAAGAAATTTATCCATGGAAAGTAAAACAAACTTATTGTATTCTATCAAATTAATATCTAAAGCACAATACTGGGGGATATTCATCTGGAAATTTCTGTATAGATCATTTTATATACTCAATAAACTAGCCAGATTTGGTTCTTCTAACAATGTTATCTGTTGGAGATGTTTTCAAACATGTAAAGGAGACTGGATACACATATTTTTGAATGTATTAAAGTAAAAAAAATATTGGGAAACATTGGTAATTTCATAGCCATATTCACAGATATGTTCACTTTAAATCTTTAATATTAATGAAAAAACTAAAATAAATAAAAGACGTATGCTTATTGTGGACTATTCTAGCAATTGCTAGGAAATGCATCACTAGAAAATGAAAATCCACCTTTGAACCTTCCTTTGAAGAATTTCTAAAGTTACTAAATGAAACCGCAATGATGGAAATTAAAGTCAAGGAACTAAGGATCACTCCTAAAACTTGGACTAACAACCCCGGGAAGAAGATACTATCTCTTATTGAGACATTAAAAATGAACTCACTCAACTTAAAGAAAATAGTGGGATTTTTTTCTTTTGTTCAAATATCATACAAAATTGATTCAGACTGGTTCTTTTTTCAATCTAAATCCAGGCCAAATAAAAAAAATGTATATAGTTTGTTAGCCTGGTTGAATTATTAGATGAATATCAATTGATTATTATTACATATTGAAGAAAATCCATAATTTTTTGAGGGACAATTCTTTTTGTAATAAGAATGTGCTTTATTTTTCATTGTCGCACTCAGAAATTCTGCAACTTTTTTGCGTTTCCATACTGCATATGAAATGTTAAAATTAAGAAAACAAAGCAAATTGGAAATAAATAAAATAAAACTAATTAAAAATTAACTGGGATATTTTGTAGCAGGGCACATAACATCATTTTTGTTTGAGGAGGAAGAAGCAACCCTGTGGTGCAAATAGAGACCACTCTTTTGAAGTAGCAGTGATAAAATGTTGATTTGTTGCATGTGTCAAGTGCAGCTATGAAAAGCAGAGTATTAAAGTAGTTGTTCAGACCTCCTCTTCTGGTGCTTTGAATTCTGTTACTAATCAGTATGACACCCCCCCTCCCCCCCATCTGACACCACTGAACCTGCAGCCAGCATTCTTCAAACTCTGAGAAGGTTTTAGACAGGCATATATATGTGGGCCACCCACGTTAGGACACATATGTCCTATCTGCATTTGTATCATTACATCATTGTAATGTGAAAACATACATGTGCAATCTGCCTTAAATCACTACAAGTGACACATGTAAAAACATGCTTATGCTGTCTGCACTTATCTCACATGCCACATATGTGAAAACATATGTGAGCTGTATGCAATTACATTACACTCTAGGTACAAGGGTATAAAGGAACAAATTCAAGTAAAACATGTCCATCTACCTTGATGTTGTGTGTTATTGCAAATAAAATAAAAGCTCAATGGAGAGATGGACACACCCTCAAGTTTGTAGTCCAACAGTGGATGGAATGAGAGAAGCTTGTTGAAGTCACCTCTTTGGATTAATCCGTTTTTATAGAGCAGGTAAAGCAGATACACATTTAAATAATCCTAGCTCATTTTAACTAATTTGGAGTAATTAACAGAATAATGTGAAGGTAAAGCTTGCAGCAGACAGAATGGAGCAGTTAGGGTGCGTTTCCTTGTTTCATTACTAGCAGAATGTAAGTTCTGCAACTGAATGTTCAAGTAGCAAATAGTTTGTTGGCTGTAAAACCTAAGCTGGTAAAGTTGATTCACTTGTTTGAAGTATACACGAAGTGGATAAGGCTGGGCATGGATGATGAAGTAGGGTGTCTATACGACCAGCTGGAATGCACTGAACCAACCAGACAACAAATGTGCAAGATTCATTGTGTGTGTCTGTCTTGTGTTAGGGAATCTGTCTGTCTATTCAGTCTTGCTATATTGCTGTCTTTGTCTTGTATTGGTGTCTGTCCTGTATGTGGGAGTCTGTGTGGGTGTTAATTTTCAGTGTTGGTGTAGTGATGTCTTCATATGTGGGTATCTATGTCCTGTGTGTGAATCTGTATAGCTGTCTGTTTTGTGTGTCTATGTCCGGTGTGTTGGAGTCAGTGTGGGTGTCTTTGTTTACCTCTGTGGGACTGGCTACCTTGATGCAGTAGAGGCTTGTTATAATGTAACAACATTGCTACTGGATGTGAGTTGGCGTGTGTGTGTACCTCTGTGAGTGGCTACCTTAAGGTGGTACCGGGGCTTGTCATAATGTAACATTGATACTAAATGCCAGTCAGTGTGTACCTTGGCACATCAAAACTTTTTAATGGTCTGAAAGTAGTAACTCTATACAGTGATCATCAAATGGTGCTGGATGAGCTTGACAGGGAAGGGAGCATGAGGGGCATTGTGGTCACACTTTATATTCTCTTGGGTAGGGCCCCCAACTTGATGCTAGCACCGGCACTGTTTGCAACACTGATTTCTGCAACCATGTGTTCTGTGATTTCAGCTGTCATGTTAGCTTGGTCTCAGTAAAATTATATTCATCAATTTCTATGGCTATCAGATTCTGACCATCTCCACAGTTTTCTACATTGATCACCTTTCTCATACTCGAAAAGTCAGTGTGAGTGTCTTCCATTTCGCTGTGAAAATTATTTTCCTACTACACGTTCATTATAGCAGGATGACTTTCTTGTATTTGCTTATTATGAAAAGCAAGGATTGACACCCCTGTTGTAATAAACTGTTTGCTTCTTCCATACACTTGCTTTTCAGTCTCCAGATTTTAACACTTAAAAGAAAAGCTTGAGGAAAATATCACACTATTGAGTAATTGTGCATCACAACTTTCTCTTCTCCACCAACAGTATATTAATAAGGATTTCATTATTTTTGTAGTTTGCTCCAGCTCCTGTTTTTATTGAGTATGTTCACTTATGCCACTGCTATTCCACCTCTGTATGTCTTTGTATGCACCTTTTTGATTTCCTCACTGACGAGTTCCAGTTGTTTACTTTCATTTTAGTTTCAAGTCCCTTTGGTGTAGATATCTTGACACTTGTCTTCAGTGTCTTTTACAAGCATATTTGACAGCTTGTGCATGTTGATATTTTATTTGTAGGTCAAGCATAGCACTTAATCTTTTGTACATCTCGCCACAAGTTTCCCATTATACTTTGTAAACACACACAGTCCAGCTTGGGTCTGAAACTGACTTCTTGTTTGTTTTTCTGTTCCAGTACCAGATAACTTTGTTCTTATTTCTTCTAGCCTGTGATGTGACTTGAATTAGCACTTTCAATTTCATCTTTATCTTTCACTATTCCCACGTGTGCAGAAAGTTCATAGAGACTTGTTTTCAGAAGCCATTTTTTCCAAAATTGTTATTAATTCTCTTTGTTTACAGACAGCATTGCTCAGCACCAACTATTTAATTTGACCATTCAATCTAGTACCTCGGCCATTCAACTTCAAAGGACTTGCATCAGAATTCAAATGCCTTTCTTTTATACAGATACAAACCCCATTAAATTCATTTAATAAGCAATAAATCAATTACCCATTCAATTTAAATAAATATGCCTTAACAAACAACGTATGCAGATGTATGAAATTAGTCATTTGGATCAGGGTAGAAATGGGAAAAATATTTTTTGTTACTAGATTTTTTTCTCTTTTCCCAAAACTTTGGAGGATAATGTTAAGGGTTTGTGGCACACAGTGAGTAAGGATGAAACTATTGGTAGGCTGTTTCCCTGACATATTGCATTCTCTAACACAAATTCATCAGATAAAACATTAAAACTTTGCCCAGCATTTAAATGCATAACCTAGTAATTGATTAATTGAATAATTAACATCTAACAATGCCTAAACCACTGTCACTTCCATTCTCCTCCACTAAATAAATCAAATGAAAAGCTAAATACAACAAATGTGTAAAAAAAAAAAAAAAAATTATATATATATATATATATATATATATATTATAAAAAATGTATAAATATATGTATAAAAACATATATAACATAAGCCCATTCATCAACGTAATTACCTATGCAAACTTAACATTTTCAAAAAAGGGTAATGGAACACATATCATTCAACCCCAAGTATTTAAATGCATCCAACTTAAGCTGCCACATTAATTCAAGGCATTCCAGTTTCAGAATAAAGGGGCCACCTCTCAGGTTGTATATAATTTGGTCTATAACCCTAAATTTAAAAAAAATGCCCACTATTCAGTCCTATTATGTTTTCCCAAGGTGTTCTCTTCTTTCTTTCTATTACTACAGTACAAATGTTCATATATCCTTTCACGCAATTTACGCTCTGTTTTACCTATATAAAAACAAGGGCACACTTGACATTTAGCTAAGTAAATAATCATCTTAGAATTACATGAAACATTACCCCTAGTATAAAAAATTGTGTTAACTGAATATTTTTGACCAATTTCTATATGTCTACAATATGAACAGGATTCACATCTAATCATACCGGGGTTGTTAACTTCAATGTTTGTTCTTTCCATCAAAGACTTCAGCGTAACACCTTTCTTAAAAAGAAAAGTAGGATAAAGTCCAATTCTCGATGCTCTAGTGTCATCCTTTAACCAATGCCAATTCCATGTAACAATTCTCCTTAAATCATCCACACAAAAGGGTGTAATAAAACTAAGCGAACATCCCTTCACCAAGTTAAAATTAAAATTATTGTTAAGGTTTCCAACATTCTCAAATCCTGCACTGGTACCCCCAAAATGGGTAAATAGCTAACCAAAGCCCTTTTATTTCTAACCTCCTGTATTAAATATTGCAGTAATGAGTTGGGATAACCCCTCCTCAAAAACATTTGCTTAAGTTCTCACATTCTGAATCAAAATCTTTGTTGACAGTAATAAATCTAGTGACACATACTAATTGCCCTTTAACTACAGAACACGTTTGGTGATATGGGTGTGAGCTCAAAAAATGGAGAAAAGAATTGGAATATGTTTCCTTTCTATAAATTTTGGAAAAGAAGCTTTACTCAGTTCAATATCCAAATAAATAATAGTCATGGCATGGAAACAGGACATAAATTTAAGAAAGTCTGTAGTGTTGTTTAAGTAAACCAACAACTAATTAGCAACAACTTCATCCCCATCAAAAATTATAAAGATATGATCCAAAAAACAAGTGTAAAACACTATACGTTCACTGATTAAAGTGTTGCTAAAAATAAATTCATGTTCCAAGTAAGCCATCACTACATTTGCAAAGCTCACCCCACAAGGGGAACCGATTGCTACACCCACTTTCTGGAGAAATAATTTGTCATTAAACATTAAATAATTATTTGAAAAAATAATGTCCAATAATTTGGTAACCAGACTGATATCAGCTCATGAAACACCTTTACACTCCAAAAACAAAGACAACTGTTCATTTTTTCCCCAGAAAGTGGGTATAGCAATGGGTTCCCCTTATGGGGTGAGCTTTGCGAATGTAGTCATGACTTACTGGGAACATGAATTTATTTTTAGCAACACTTTAATCAGTGAGCATATAGTGTTTTACATGCATTTTTTGGATGATGTCTTTATGATTTTTGATGGGAATGAAGTTGTTGCTAATTAATTGTTGGTTTACTTAAATAACACTACGGACTTTCCTAAATTTACGACCTGTTTCCATACCATGACTATTACTTATTTGGATATTGAATTGAGTAAAGATTTTTTAAACAATAGATATGTTTCCACAATTTATAGAAGGAAACATGTTCCAAATATTTTCTCCACTGTTTGAGCTCACACCCATATCACCAAAAGCGTTCTGCAGTTAAAGGGCAATTAGTACGTGCCATAAGAATTATTACTGTCAATGAAGATTTTGATTCAGAATGTGAGAACTTAAGACAGATGTTTTTGAGGAGGGGTTATCCCAACTCACTTCTGGAGTCTTTAATACAGGAGGTTAGAAATAAAAGGGATTTGGTTATCCATTTACCCATTTTGGGGGGTACCAACGCAGGATTTGAGAATATTGGAAACATTAACAATAATTTTAATTTTAACTTGGCGAAGGGATATTCGCTTAGTTTTATTACACCCTTTTCTGTGGATGCTTATGATTTAAGAAGAATTGTTACAAGAAATTGGCATTGGTTAAAGAATGACACTAGAGCATCCAGAATTGAACTTTATCCTACTTTTGTTTTCAAGAAAGGTGTTATGCTGAAGTCTTTGGTGGAGAGAACAAACATTTTAGTTAAAAACCCCGGTATGATTACATGTGAATCCTGTTCATATTGTAGACATATAGAAATTGGTCAAAAATATTCAGTTAACAACACAATTTTTTTATACTCGGAGTAAACTTTCATGTAATTCTAAGATGATTATGTACTTAGCTAAACGCCAAGTGTGTCCTTGTTTTATATAGGTAAAACCGAGCGTAAATTGCATGAAAGGATATACGAACATTTGTACTGTATTAATTGAAAGAAAGAAGAGAACGCCTTGGAAAAACATACAGGACTGAATAGTGGGCATTTTTTTAAATTTAGGATTATAGACCAAATTATATATAACCTGAGGGGTGGCCCCTTTATTTTGAAACTGGAATGCCTTGAATTAATGTGGCAGCTTAAATTAGATGCATTTAAATATCTGGGGTTGAACGATGTGTTCCATTGCCCCTTTTTGAAAATGTTAAGTTTGAATAGGTAACTAGGTTGATGAATGGGTTTAAGTTATATAAGTTTTTTATACATCTTTTATAATATATATTTATTTTTTACACATGTTTGATGTATTTAGTTTTTCATTTGATTTATTTAGTGGAGTACACAGGAAGTGACATAGTGGTTTAGCATTGTTAGATGTTAATTATTCAATTAATCAATTACTAGGTTATGTATTTGAATGCTGGGTGAAGTTTTAATGTTTTATCTGATGAAGTTTGTGTAATATCACTGATGAAAAGCACTTAATAAACTGGAGAGTTTGGACTTGTACTGTCATTGTCATTACCGGTTTAGTTCTCAGTTTCTTAGTTTTTATACATTCTGTATCACATTCTCTTACAAAAAGAGTAATAATTTAAAAGAAAGTCTGAATTATGTGTGTAGGCCTCAGCATGTATTAATTGGATGTGTAGACCTCAGCATGTATTAATTGGATGTAGAGGGATGTTTCCATGTGGCCACTATAGGCTGTGTCCAAAAGTGAAGAATCTTACAGGTATAACTATCAATGGGAGAAATATATGGCTAATGATGTTTTTAACTGTGAGTCAAAGGGGGGGGGGTATGTATATATTATAAGGTGCAATTGCTCAGTTCCTGCTTGGTATGTTGGTCAAACAAAATGTAAGGTAAAAGTCCTTGTATTGGAACACCTAGGGGATATAAGAAATCAAAATTTCAGTAGTCCAGTGGCAGAACATTTTATTGAAATGCATGGGGGGTTAGATGCAAGTTTCCTTTTCTGTATATTAGCACAACCCTATCTTCCTAGGGAAGTGAGTATCTTAATAAATTAATAGAATTAGAAATGAAGTTAAGATTAAATTATAAAACACTGTCCCCTAGAGGCCTGAATCAAGAGGTAAATGTCTGTTTTTAGATAGAACATTTGATAAGTTAACATTTAAGTGATTTATATTAAAATATCTGCATATGTTGTTTGTTAAAGCAATTTTATTTAAATTGAATGGGCAATTGATTTATTTCTTGTTAAATTAATTTAATGGGGTTTGTACCTGTATAAAAGGAATGCATTTGAATTGTGTTTTAAAGACTGTGAAGATGAATGGCTGAGGTACCAGATTGAATGGGGGTGCCACAGCATTAGTAAGTGTGTATCTGAGAGATACGCTTATTTCTATTACTATTCCTGATAGTTTGTGATGTTACCCATAGTGGTGTATGATTATCTGTCCATGCTTAACATCATTGACATCACTGACGTCACTAAATCAACACTGTGAATTGGTAGCATGTTGATAGTGTCACCATTTAAGAAGCTGTTGACATGTTTCAGCCTTATCTGCAGCCCCAATGGAGTCATAAAGTACCCATGCCTGTCGATACTAGAATATGTACAGCTTTATGTACATTATCTACAGGGACCTTTCAGTGACCTAAAGGGCATCACAGTAGGGATATCTCAGGATTCTGCCTTGAGAATATTCCAGCAGATTCTTAAGGTCATGCTTCAGCAAGTAGGGGACCATATGTGGTTTTCATATACAACACATGAGACAGCCAACATCATGCAGGATTTCTGTGACATAGAATATTTCCTGAGGTACTGGGGACCACAAACTATACTCACATTGAAATAAAAGCCCCACCTAGTAAACTGCAGAATAGGTACACAAACTGCAAAGAGAATCATGCACAAGGTATCATCCACAGTGTTTGTGCAGGCTTCCCAGGCAGTCATTGCAAGTCCCATATATGGCAAACCTGTGCCCTATACCAACAGTTTGCAAAGGGTTTATTTCCCGAGAGCCATCTTCCTGATGATGTTAGATATACCCTGAAATCCTGGAGTAGGACACCCATAAGAAATCTACAAAATCAAAAGAACCATGGGTTAAATCATGCCCAATCACAAATGAGAAACATTATTGAGCATGTATTTTGGCTGGTGAAGGTATGCTTCTGCTGTAACAATTTTCTGGTAGTGTCCTGTAATCTAAGACTGGTGCATGTGCAAAACATGTCTCCCCCCTTCTCAATCAAAGGGGATACACTTTTTGGCTCCTCACCTGTTGCCCTATTTTCTTGTGTCAGAAGTTATATTCTTTGCTGGGCACTTCATATCATATCATTGGGCCTGTAGTGACCATTGCATAACCACAGTCCTGCCAAGCAAACACATTAACTTTGATTACAATGTCCACCCAGGCATGGTCATCGTAGGGATGGCCAGCTGAATGAAGGCCAAAGAGCCACCAGCCATATAAACGGCAATCCTGGAGTAGCAATTATTCTCTGCATCTAAGAACCTGGCCTTACATGTGGATGATGTCCAAGCAGATGCATTACTGTGTTTTGCTTGTCTCACATTTTAGGCATTGTTCTGTTAGTATGAAAAACAGTGGAATTAATGGTTTTCTTCCTGCATGGCCCTTACAAATCATAGCACCACCAGTATCATTCCTTGGTCATTTAGTATGTTGTCTTTGTGTCTGAGAGTTATATATCTGAATCCACACTTTTTGTAATGTCAGGCACCTTTTCTGAGCACAAGTCCCCCACAAACTATTCACAAAATTGCAACTGACCAAGGAGACATGACTGCTCCAGTCATTGTTAGAAATGTCAAATAAATAAATAAAATAGCATTTAATAACAGGTGTTCTACAAATGAATGGACTTGCAAAAAGTAACAGTTATTATGCAAGCAGTTTTCAATACCTTGTACATAAAGATTACATCCAGAGGCTCTTGCAAGAGAGCTATTAAGGGCATTAATATGAGAATGAAGCCTGGAATAGATTAGCCCAGGCTGTAACCCAGGTAACTGGTGTTTCACATACAGGGAAACAGTGCAGTCACCATTACAATGACATGAGACACTTCAGCCCTGACTTCCTTGGTCAATGGGAGGATGAAGTAAACTTCTCAGCTACACTTTTCAGCTCATACTGCCTGCCATCGACAAATATTTAACAGTGTTCTTTTCATTTCTACAGCCCCTGAAGAAATTGAAAGGGAACGTCAACTAGACAGAAGAAGAATGGAGTCCCTAAGAGAGCACCAGTGTGAGTGTACCTGCTTCAGACTGTCTTTGCTTTTAATACTAACAGTAGTAAGGATTCAGTCCAAAAATGTGTAACTCTAATCACTGCCAGTGCTACTTCTGTCATACTGCCATAACTCAAAGGTAGCATCATGACTGTTTAATGTTATTAATATATTTGTCCCTGCATCCTTTCATATATTTGGACAATGTTGGTAAGGATGTTACAGCTGTGTTCCCACATTGTGAGGATATCTGTCAGTAAATGAGCTGAGGGTCATTTTCCAGCAGTGTGTGTATGTGTATATATATATATATATATATATATATATATATATATATATATATATATATATATATATATATCGGATAAAGCTGATGCATTTAGTGTGACTGTTTCTATTGCTCAGCCTATAAATTAAAGTTTTTCGTACAGTGTAATTGTCTGGAAGGTGATGCAGAGGGTTAAGGCTGTGGTACAGGGTTTGATTCCCTCATCTCTCATTTACCTCCCATGTGACCTTGAGCAAGTCACTTAACCAGACATTACTCATGGGTTGCCCCAGAAAAGGGATTGTATGTCCAATGGGGCCTACCTAGTTAACAAATTGGTATCATCATTATTGTTAGTAGTACTCTTACTATTATTATTAATTAGGGTGGGTTGAGGTTTTTGTACTGTGTGATTGAGGAAGGTTGAGGGTTAATCTCCCCTCAGAGTTATATATAGGCACACCATTGTTAAACTAGGGTTCTTTGTTTCATGACATTTACATTATTGTACAGGTACAGTGGTCAAATTCTGCTGATGTAATAGTTGTTTTTGACTGATATATGTAGGCATTTTTCTGTAGTCCACACATATGATTGTTTTTTACCTTTTTATCTTCAGTTACTTCAGATTGGTATTTGTGTGTTTCATACTCCCTTATCCATTATCGTTCATGTCCCTGATAGTGTCCCCACCTCCCTTTGTAATCTTGTCCGTTATATCCTTGTTTCTGTGGACCTACTACCTCCTCAACCCTCATGCCTTAAACACACTTACCTTATTACCTTTCAAACATATCTTCTCTGCATTATATATGCATTCCTGGGTCAGAAGGCACCCATGCCTCATGACCATTTAAGGCACCCATTAAACATTGTTTATCTTGCTGCAGCTGTATGCCTGGGTTTCTTATCTTGTGCTTGACCAATGAGCAGTATTACTGTTCATACCTCTGTGTGGCTGCACTATAGTCCTACATGAGCTTCTTGCAGGTACCTGCTGTGGCCAGGATGAGGGATCTTTCTTAAACTGCTCATCATATACCCTTGCCAATTCACATTTACTGTCATTGAGCACTGGGGCTCATCATACATGAACAGTAAGGAGACTAGGGTTGACTGCAATCATTGATATGTTTCTGAATCCCCAGGATCATCTGTTTCAGATTTCCTAGAAGCCAGAGTCATCACTTGCAATTTAGGTTTCAATCTGTGTAGCTGCAAAACTGGATTGCAAACATCCACTTGCACCTAATAATCACAGACATTATGATGTAAAACATGTTCATAGTGTTGCACCACAATACTGTCTGTGACCAGACTTATTGGGCAATCACCTCTTTCTGTTGTCTCTTGGAAAGGAGGAGATTGAAGGCCTTTGCAAGGAAAAAAGTTAGTTTCTGTATCTAAGCAGAATGTAATGGTTGATAGTGCTGGCATTCTTTTGCTTACTACCCATTGTGCCTCTCATTTTTTCAATGCAGGCAATTTGCTATCAGTTTTGTCAAGTTCACTTACAAGTTTATTTCTTTACAATATATAGAAGTTACCCCCCGCCCCCCCTCCCCACTGATGACTGAGGATTTAACAGGAAAACCATTTGTCTTGCTTTACATTTAACAAATTCCTTCTTTCCTTTTCACATAGCATCACTTTTAGAATTAGAAACTTATACTAACCAATGTTCTACAAAATGCTACCAGAGTTTTGGGAAAGTAATTTTCTCACACAAACCATTTTTTCTCTTTAGTATGACACAATTAAAGGACTGTCTTTTCCAAACTACATTTTAATTGCCCCAAAGATCCATTTTTGCTACTGCAGCAAATTTCCATACAAGTACAATTTAAACATTCTTGTTGGTATACCGGCTCACAGTATTTCATTGTCTTATTTTTATTTGTTAACTAGGTGAATACACTGATCTGACAACAACTCTTTTCTGGAAAGTTTTAAAATATAAAATCACACTGTGCAATTCTGAATGCAATGATAAAACATACAAACAAAAAGCATACACACAATAAAAAAAAAATTATTGCAATGTATGAGAAAAAAGTACAGCTGTATAAATTATTCTTCAGAGGATACAAGGCATCTGTTGGTGGAATACAAGAGCTTCTTATTAAAAATAAGCAAAACACTAAAAGCTAATGGCACAGCAATTAAAATAAAGAAGGCATACCCATGGTATGAAATAAAGTTGAAAAAGGGAGTAAATTGTACTGATGACGGGGGAGGGGTGAAAAAGGAGTAACAGTAGACAAGTCTCACTGCTAAGCTGCAAAGAAGAGCATAAAGAGTAGAGGTAAAACCAGTATTACAGACTAGAGGTAAAACCAGTATTACAGAGTAGAGGTAAAACCAGTATTACAGACTAGAGGTAAAACCAGTATTACAGACTAGAGGTAAAACCAGTATTACAGGTGACAGCAAATGAAGGACTAAGAAGGAGGATCAAGCCAGATAAGTGAGATATTAGATAGTGAGGACATGAGGCATTATCATGAAAGCATTTACAAGCAGCAGTGTTTTTAAATAGGTGTTCTTTTACAGTTTTTTTTTTTTTTTAAACTAAGTTGTTCAATATTTTTAAATAAGTGGGAATGTTGTTCCTTGTGGCAGGAGCACTTTTAGAGAAAGATATTTTAAAGATGGACAGAGTGAAAGGAGGCCTCAGCAGTTGTGGACTAGCACTATTACTGAGGGCATAACTTTGAATTCCGAGGCAGAATTTGTTAAACTCTGGTAGACAATAACATTTATGTAAAAATTTAAAGATAAGGGTGCTAAGGAGAAATGTTAAACTACCAGACGGGGAGACTTTTTTTTTTTTTTGCCCTGGTAGCATAATTTTAATAGCTTTCTACTCATTTAGATTTGTATTTCATTTATGCCTCTCATACACATTGCCACAGATTTCTTACTACTGTCTATATTGTGTCTAGCATGACCCAGTGCTATACAAAATTTAACATTTTGACACAGACTAGTTCATCCATTTGTCAGAGAATTACATGTACTCTATGCCACTTGTCTTTTTATCTTACTTCTCAGCAAGCAGAACTTTCATAGAGTGTTCAGTACTTTCTGCCAAAACTAAATTATTCCTGGAGCAATAAAATTCTATTCTGAAAGCATTATCAAACACTAATTTTCACTAGCTTTAAACATAGGACACGTCACAAATGCAAGAAATATCAAGTTTATATAATCAGTATATATTTTGTTCACTTTGGTAATGCATTGTACTTGGAATTCTATCATAATCTTGTTAAGATTTCACTCAAAACACTATAAAGCAATGTCTTATTCAACAACTCATTTTTGTTTTCATTGCAAAGCCCCCCACATACTTGAGTTTCTTCTGCCCAGCATATATCAATCTCATTTAAATGCCACAAAAATTTCCCAATAGAATTTAATTTCTGGTCATAGGGTTAACATAATGTAAAATGTTAGTTTGTTTATATCTCTGCATAAGCTCATTTAAAATGATTCAGTAACATCATACAGTTTGAATTGTAACTTCAGCACTTTACACATTGCTTTCATTTTAATTTAAAACACAAATTCCTTATAATATCATTTAAAACATGCAGTGTATTCACCATTTCCATTACTTCAGAATAATCTGATTTTATTTTTCAAAAAAAAAAAGTGCATCTCTTTTTCTCAGTGTGCCTAGTATACACATTTTCACAGCTACTTTATCTACCTTTTCAAACATCCAGTGTAAGAATCTTCCTTAGTTCACCATTGTTTCTGAACATAAAAATATTCTAAACCTCTATATATCAATTATTGCTTCAATTTTTAAGCACACAACATTTCTACATTTTGCATGTGATAGTAAGACTCCTTTATATTTGGGGAATCTCCACAGATTCCCCAAAGCTATTTGCAGTTTGAAACTGCAGTGCTTTACAATTAATTTCACTTTTACATTTAAAATGCAGTAAAGTATTTTTTGCACTTTGAAATTTCACCACATATTTTTCCATACTTGTCACTTATTCAGTATCTTCTTTCACAAGAATTCTTGATCACGTGTTTCACACTGCAACAACATCCCCAATATATTTCTTTCAATAACTTTTTAAATTCAGGATGCACATATTTGGTAAGTAGCCTTCTATCAATTTACTGGATATATCTTTGGCAAGCAGTCTTTCTGTACTTCTATTTCACTTTGCTAAAACATTTTATCATTGTCCAACTCTTGCGTAATTATTGTACACTTGGTATAAGAACTGGTTTACTTACTTTATTCACAAAGCTAAATGATGCATATGTGCCTTTAGCCCTACTTAGGCATGGCAAACAGAGACCTGTGACACTGTAACTCTTACCCCATTTTCAGTGTGCTCTTATTTGTACTAAATTTCTCAGAACTTCACTTTTGTTAAACAATAACTTAGAAAAATCCCCATACATTTTCATTAAAAAGGTAGCATGTGTGTTTCAATAAGCACAGACCTGGTTTCCTTTCTCATTGTAGGTGGACATGATAACACAGCAATTAGAAATTCTACACTTGAGGAAAACAGTTCACTTTGTAATAGCACATGCAGAAAACAATGAAGGAAGAAAATATTAAAATCTGATAGATATATTTAGACAAAATGTGTCCATGTTCAAAACCACTAAACAAACTCAACTCATTTTTTTTTGATAACTTAGACCACAACCAAACAAAATTCACCACTGTGATGTGGTATTTTTTGCTCTCCATTTTTCTTTCTTGGCTTTACAGCCTGCAACCTATTTGTCTCTCATGGTCAGTCCCTGGTCATCCAATACCCATTCTTTCTTCTCTAAACTGGCTGTTCTCTGCCAAACAATGGTCGGTTACTCTTGAATAGTCATTCATCCATCCCTCTTTCTCTCCATAGCTCTCCCATTCATAAAAAAGAGGCATGGCCTTTTACAATCCAGGCACGTGAGTGGATTTATATTTTTACAATGCCCCAGTGCTGTAGCTCTGCACACTAGAGGGCTCTATACCACAACACATGGTCTGTCACAAATGTGTATGCCTTCTCTGACAGTGTACATCTGTAACTATTAACATTTCACATAAAATGTTCACAGACAAAGCCAGGATGACAGTATATTCACATACATCCAGTGCTTTCTCCCAATATTGTATGTGCAGATACACACACTCACGTATATACAGAGACTGATGCCTGCTTCCATGTCAACACAAATGTCAACGTTTTGCTCGTGTACACTTCCAATTTCTGACTGATGAAGTGAAAAGAATAATGACCAGGCAATATATTTTGGAGAGTTTCAAATCACTTGACTGGCTTATGTGGGCAGGTATGTTTTTACAAAGCAGTCAACACAATAGAGACAAAAGGAAGAAAATAACACAAATGCATAGCCAATGAAATACCATGCTTGTGTGTATAAGAAAGACTTTCAGTGAAGCTCGCAGTCATTCAAATGTGTGTTCCGTTGTTTTTTTTTGTTTTTTTTTTTTTGCTATTAGAAAATCATTGATCATATCTATAAAAACTTTGAGTAGTGAATTTTATGTGATATAGTTAACTGTAAACAGTAGCAATATTTTTATATATAAGTGGGCAAATAAATCTCATTGGGACTTCAGTGGCTTAACTGTCATCCTAATCTTTCTTGGTGATGTACTCTTTTACGGATATACTGAGGGCTGACAGTTAATGGTATGTATGAACAATAGATACATTAAGTAACATACAGCAGTTAAAATGCTTTAACAAAGAGCCAAACACAGATGTGTATACCGCTTGACATTTTTTTTTTAATTCAGAGACAACCCTATCACTGTGCTTTTTTAATAAAGACATGTAGAACCATGCTTTAATGGCATACAGAGTTGGGGGAACACTAGATACAAGGCGCAAGTCAATAGCTATGTGCCTTGATGACACATTGGGTCAGGGGGACACTAAACACCATGGGTACGTCCTTAGCTATGTACCCAAATGGCAAAAATGGCCAGGAGAAACACTAGCCACAAGGGATAAGTCATTTGCTATATGCCTTAATGACACATGGTTGGGGAGACACTAGACAACAGAGGTTAGTCTGCATAATGTGCCTGAAAAGTAATGTGGGTTGGAGGGGAACACTACCCACCAAGGAGAAGTCTTTTATATTTCATGCCTTAATAGCATGTAAACATAACGGCCATACAGAAACCATTAGATACCAGGGATGGCAGACATGTGGATGGGGAGAAAACTAGACACCAGGTATACTCAATATGGTATCCTTAAAGGCATGTCTTGTCTTTCAGCTTTTCCCAGTTAGGGGTCACCATAGCAGATCACTGGTCCACAGATTGATTGGCAGTGGTGTTGCCAACCCGACACCCAACCTTCACAGAAAGCACACACACACACACACAAATAAATAAAAGTGGTGTGAGGAACCACTAAACAGCAGGGGTAAGTAGCATCCTTTAAAAGGTACTAAAAGGGCTGCCATTTCTTTACTCTCCCACCTATTACAGAGGACATTAGTCTTCTGCTCCATCACTAAACTCAAGGGATAATACAGTAAAAATAACTAAACCATGAAAAAATGCAATGCAAGAGGGGGGAGGGCTCTGAATCCTACACTAGTAAAACCCCAGCTGGTGTGCTAAGTAAGTGCAGGAATTTGTTTAATATACATATTGAAGATCTTGGGCATTATGCAATGCCTGCATCAGTTTGTGACTTTCTAGTGAGAGGGAGAGGGACAGGGAATGCTAAACATACCTCTCAACCTCATCGCGCACGATAACAAGACAAAAGCATGAAGGGATTTTAAGTATTTCTCCTACAATGATTGAAAGTCAGTACAATAACAGCTTTCCACACTAACTTTACTGAAGGATATAAAAAGTGAAACTTGAATATCTGGCATTAAGAACCAACTATAATATTCTGTGAATTACCAGGGCAGGGGAAAAATGAGACATTGTGGATTTTCTGACAACAGGGTCAGATATAAGATTGTATGGGATAGCATCCCTCTCAGCTGTCCAGATTTTCACAGAATGACCAAATTTTTGCCTCATATTTTTGGTCTGTGCCTCAGAATGTGTGGTTTTCTGGTAAACCACTGAAGCTGAAATCACTAAATAATGACATTATATTGAGTTTCAGACTTCAACTGCTTTAGAATAAAATGTAAGTTAACACAAATCCTGTTATTCTAGCAACTTCCTAAGCTTATAAATGCAATATTTAAAACTGTGCCTATTTTTCAGCCTTTGTCCCCCCATTATTTTAGGCTTTGTCCAGGTTTCTTATGTTAAGAGGCTGAGATGTGGGACATTGACAGTGGGGCGGGGGTGTCCGTAACAACATAATGCAGCAGCCACTGATAATTTGCACAGAAGTGCTGATCTGCACTTGTGGTTGTTAATGGTGATTCAGAGGCATGCAAATTAGCTGACAATGATGTCATTAGTACAGCTAATGTGTCTTTAAATTGCAAAATACCCCATAGTGGAAACAGGAACTTTTTACTGCAG